>NC_092647.1:2068306-2376613 GCF_039555335.1 Amphiura filiformis | reverse complement strand
AAATTTGAAGTCACATTAAACAATCAATCTTACCACCATAAAGTACTATCTTTGTACTTTCTCCAGATGCAAAAAATATTTCAATAGTATTTCTCTTTGTGCAATTTTAGGGATGGGCAACATTGGCAATTTAGCACTTTTGAAAAAATGACATTTTTACCCCATCTTTGAAGTCAAAAAACTATTTTTGCTTGAGCAGCCAGAATTTTTTTCTCTTTGGTGGTACTTGAGCAGACATTACCCCATCCAAATCTGGAAAAAAATCTCTGGGGCTATTTGTCCTGTAAAGCCAGTGTTGCCTGAAAGTTTGCCAATTTAAAAAAAATGCATTTTTTGAAATTATGCATTTTCTACATATTTACTCATATAACTTTTTATATGACTAAAATACTTTTAGTATTTACCCTTTGCGTACAAGATTGAACTCACAACTGCATCCGGAAGCAACACTTAAGTCTGCAAAAGAGTCGTGTCCTGCAAAAACCGGTATTGCCAGAAAATCTGACTTTTTAAATCTATATTTCCAATAAGCGCATTTTACATAATTTATTTATTTAGTTATTTTTTGAATTGTTAATGTTATTTAATCTAATGTTATCTGTACATTTGCTAGCACCATCTCATACAGGTTTCGAAACTTGGGGTTGGTGTTGCCAGATAGTATGACAATTTGAATATTTACCCATACCCGTAATTAGTGACTGCTTCAAAACATGCATGCATGCATTTGTTTTTAAAAAACGTAGCGTGGTAAACGAATTTAGAAAATATACACACAGTATAAACTTCAACTCCCATGGGGCACTAATATTGAGGTTTGCATTATTTGCCACACTATTTCGCTGAAGACACAGAAAAGTTCCCCCTACTGTGTCAAGTAATTGCCCTACTAATGCCCTTTGATAGGCCTGATCTTTTACATTTGCCCTGAAAGCCCGGAGACACTCCCACTTTGGAGGTTACACGTATGCAGGGCCATTATCAAGATCCCCCTTTTCAGCACCGCTGCCACCCAAAGACCCCATATTTTATTACGATCACATGCTCTGTCACCCAAAGACCCCTTGTTTTTCCTTTTTTTCCCCTTAACTTGAGCCTATTAAGACAACTAAAGACTCCAATTCCTCGCTCCCAATTTACTCACATTAATGATCTGTAATAAATACGATTGACCAAATATTTTATGCTTAGAACTTGGCCACATGGAATTTTGTTTATTTATTTTATTTATATAAGGGTCTTTGGGTGACAGATCGAAAGGAAAAACAAGGGGTCTTTGGGTGACAGAGCATGTGATCGTAACAAAATATGGGGTCCTACATAAAATATTTGGTCAATCGTATTTATTACAGATCATTAATGTGAGTAAATTGGGAGCGAGGAATTGGAGTCTTTCGTTGTCTTAAGGGATCTAGAATGAGCGTTTATGGCGTTTCGATAGTATTTTTGTGGGACATGAGAGCACCTCAGACGTATCGAATTGCATTCTGAATACGAAGCATGTCTTTCTGATATCAAATAATTTTCATTTTTGAAATTCACGATATAATACAAATTTTATGACAAATTATTAAAATTTGATATTTTTCAAATTTTTGATATATAACAGTCCTCGAAATAAATTTTATAAATCTAATGATATATTCTTAAAGTGTATGTAGCTGGGAGGAAAAGCCGACGATCAATTGAAAATGTTGACCTTTTATATTGAAGATATGGATTTTTTTTCCCAAAAAGACCTATTTTTTTTGGTGTTTTGGGAAAAAAATCCATATCTTCAATACGAAAGGTCAAAATTTTCAATTGATCGTCGGCTCTTCATCCCACCTACATACACTTTAAGTATAAATCATCAGATTTATAAAGTTTACTTCAAGTACTGTTAAATATCAAAAATATCAATTTTAATGATTTGCCATAAAATGTGTATTAAATTGCGAATTTCAAAAATCAAAATTATTTGATATCAGAAGGACATTCTTCGTATTCAGAATGCAATTCGATATGTCTGATGTGCTCTAATGTCCGCAATAAATACTGTCCAAACGTTCATACCCCTTCCCTTAATAGTAGGTATGTCACAGTGGCTGCACAATAATTCTGTCATACTGTGCACGCATACATAACAGTGAATCAAAAAGCGCGCGGATCAAAGTTGGCCAATTTTTGAAAACATACATGTCAAAAAATGATTTCCTCGTTATGTTTCATTGATCACAATAATTTGTCTTTTTAATATATGGTAGGTGAAACATTTCCTAAATCACTATCAACTCCGCCGAAATTAAACACTGCCTAGTTTAAGAGTTAAGACCTGTTTTATGAATTTTTCTAGATCGTCCATAAATCAATAAATATAGGTCTCTCGAAATAGAGGACCTAGTACCACCGGTCTGAAATACCAGTGTTTGTTATCATGTATTTTTTTTCCTTGGACAATGAGTGAAACACTTCCCTATACCAATTGAAAACTCGGTGCACTTTGGCAATTAACTGCAGTTTCTTTATTCAACATCACAGCAGGTTCATATTTGACAAAATCATGCTGTATGAATAAAACATAAATAAAACATTGAAAAAGTAAAAATTACATATGCCTAATTAACATAAGAATGGCATAAATATATAATTAGATGTAATTAGCTAATTTGCATAATTAATGACTTTTTGTGTATTTTTTGTTACCAAATGAAAGAACTTTGGGTACTCATGTGTGCAAAAAAAAACGCATCCTCATATCATGTACGGTTCTCTGTTGGCATTATTTTTGCATATTAATTAGCTGGACTTAGTAATTTTTAAGCTTTTATTTGTCTGCAGATTGGTCAAAATGGCTAAAATAGTATATTTGGTGGATTTATTACATTTATTCGAGGAGAGATTTTTTAACCTTGTTTTCTTTAACGAAGTCCGGAAAGATATGCAATTAATCTGTGATACTTAAATCAATGCTACCTTTTCAAGTAAGTGTCCGAATAAGCATTACAAATCCCAAAAATTACCATTTTGCCATTTATAGCAATTTGTGGCAGGTTTTCACCCGATTTCCGGGTATCTTCAAGTTGACGTTACATCACTTTGCATTATCCGATTTCAATTCTGTTTTTTGTTTTATGAAGCATTCATAACGATGATTCAATTAAAAGCGTCAAATAACATGTTTCTGCTGCACTTATTTTTGGGGTGATATACCTATTAATAGGCTCAAGTTAAGGGAAAAAAAGACATTCAGTAGACATTCAACCCCGGAAAGGGGGGGGATGGATATAGGTGTAGGGCTGCACTTTCACAGTAAGGGGCAATCGGTGAGAGCAAAATATATAAAATATGGTGTCATGTGGGTGAGAACATGGATAATTTTTGGCATTTGGCGAGAGCAAAATGTACAAAATATGAGGTCATTGGGTGACAAACGGACTGTTTGAATTTAAATTAGGGGGCATTGGGTAAGAATGTGACCTTATTTTGAAATGGGGTCTTTGGGTGAGAAAATTGCATTTCTAGTTCTAAATGGCTTCAAATGGCTTTGTTATTTCAAAAGAAGAAACAAAATCAGTGATAGATGACTCGTTGCTGGATGTTCAAATGGATATATAAGGGTCTTTGGGTGACAGATCGAAAGGAAAAACAAGGGGTCTTTGGGTGACAGAGCATGTGATCGTAACAAAATATGGGGTCTTTGGGTGACAGCGGTGTTGAAAAGGGGGATCTTAATAATGGCCCTGCATACGTGTAACCTCCAAAGTGGGAGTGTCTCCGGGCTTTCAGGGCAAATGTAAAAGATCAGGCCTATCAAAGGGCATTAGTAGGGCATTACTTGACACAGTAGGGGGAACTTTTCTGTGTCTTCAGCGAAAAAGTGTGGCAAATAATGCAAACCTCAATATTAGTGCCCCATGGGAGTTGAAGTTTATACTGTGTATATATTTTCTAAATTCGTTTACCACGCTACGTTTTTTTAAAAACAAATGCATGCATGCATGTTTTGAAGCAGTCACTAATTACGGGTATGGGTAAATTTTCAAATTGTCATACTATCTGGCAACACCAAACCCAAGTTTCGAAACCTGTATGAGATGGTGCTAGCAAATGTACAGATAACATTAGATTAAATAACATTAACAATTCAAAAAATAAATAAATAAATAAATTATGTAAAATGCGCTTATTGGAAATATAGATTTAAAAAGTCAGATTTTCTGGCAATACCGGTTTTTGCAGGACACGAATCTTTTGCAGCCTTAAGTGTTGCTTCCGGATGCAGTTGTGAGTTCAATCTTGTACGCAAAGGGTAAATACTAAAAGTATTTTAGTCATATAAAAAGTTATATGAGTAAATATGTAGAAAATGCATAATTTCAAAAAATGCATTTTTTTTTAAATTGGCAAACTTTCAGGCAACACTGGCTTTACAGGACAAATAGCCCCAGAGATTTTTTTCCAGATTTGGATGGGGCAATGTCTGCTCAAGTACCACCAAAGAGAAAAAAATTCTGGCTGCTCAAGCAAAAATATTTTTTTGACTTCAAAGATGGGGTAAAAATGTCATTTTTTCAAAAGTGCTAAATTGCCAATGTTGCCCATCCCTAAAATTGCACATAGGGAAATACTATTGAAATATTTTTTGCATCTGGAGAAAGTACAAAGATAGTACTTTATGGTGGTAAGATTGATTGTTTAATGTGACTTCAAATTTTAAGTCAAGGGTAATTCAGAAAAGTACATATTTTCCTTATTTTCACCCCAAAATAAGCAAAAATCGCTAAAATCATAAAATCTGCCGTTGCTATGGCAACAAGCTCCGGAGGAATTTTTGATGTGACTTTTTGTAACCTACTACCAAAGCCCTTTCACCTCATGCAATAAAAATTTTTGACCGTTAGCAGGCACATGTGGTTTTACGCAGAATTGCAATTAAGTAGTCTCTTAATGAAAATAATGATAATTATCATTTATCATTTATTTGTTAATTACCATGACACATGCACTCCTAACCTTGAAATGTGTTAACATGGTTCGAATTTTTATATATTCTTTGATGTCTTGAATTTGTTGAATTTGAATTTGTGTTTAATTAATTGCTACGCGTGCTGCAGATGTACACCAGGCACAAAAAGAAACTCGTCAGTTATATTCATCCTTGCTGTTCAATAACTTGAATAAATAAATTCTAAAATATACATTTTGTTAATTGGACTTTTCTTTCTCATTTGACACCCTGCTCGTGAACATTGAGCAAGAATTGACCAAGATATGCGCCTCAAACTCTCAAACCCCAAAATGAAAAGTTGCAATTTTAACGATTCAATTGTGCCTGTTACACTGTGTGCTTTATTGATTGGCCCGTGGTGCTTGTGTGCAATACCACGATGCGTTCCCATTGAAAATCGTTGAAAATGCAACTTTTGATTTTGGGGTTTGAGGCTTTGGAGGCGCATATCTTGGTCAATTCTTGTTCATTTTTCACGAACAGGGTGTCAAATGAGAAAGCAAAGTCCAATTAACAAAATGTATATTTCAGAATAATCCAAAATTATCAAGTTATTGAACAGCAAGGATGAATATAACTGACGAGTTTCTTTTTGTGCCTGGTGTATAACTATGTTGTGCTTTTATAATAGGTATGATTCCATAACTAGCAATTTACACTGATTTACAACAAACAAGATAGGCTATGTCTCAGAATTAACAACCTAATTCAAAAGCTAGAAGATTGAAAGAGAATTTATGCCTAATATATATAGGCCTAATCCAAAAAGTGGACAAAAAAGTTAATGTGTTATCGTTAACGGTGTACTTTTTCAGCTTTGAATCATATCTCCTCGGTATCATGAAGATACTTATAAGCTTACTTTTGTAGACATGTACACAACACTTCGAGTTTCACTTACGTCAGTGTCAAAAATTCACGACTCCCAAATTGTATCTATCCTTCATCTTGTATTTGGCTATACAGGGTGTATCAAAATGATTGGTACCCATCAGTCTTGTTGTCTAATGAAACACCCGTTTTTTTCACATTCAACATCAGATCCTCTTGAAATGACTATTGTTTAATGACCTTAACAAAAATCTACAAACAAGGTAGATGTTTTACTGCATTTTGATGTGGCAATTGAGAACTGATGGGTACCAATCATTTTGATACACCCTGTAAAACAATTTGAAATTACTTGGTACTTGGTAAACATGGGTAAGATTTATCTTTCCCCCAGAGAAGTCGTGTTCAGAGGGCCGAGCTTTCGGAACTCTAGCGAGTGCCATCTTCATAGCGAAGAAGATGACACTCACTAGAGTTCCAAAAGCTCGGCCCTCTGAACACGACTTCTCTGAGGAAAGATTAAATCTTACTCACACTGTAATCATGGTAATACTGACGCAGATATTTCACTAACCAATGCTAACGGATAGTCAGCAGACCAAATCACCATCAGCAAAGTACATTTTTACAAAAAGATTGATGAACGTAAATTACGTTATCCTTTATTCAATGTCACCAACTAGAACTTTAATTACCCATGCAACAATACCATAAGCGAATTTGCTCGTCCATTAACTTTTCAAAGTTGAAATACTTGCACAGACGAACACGCCCATTTCCGCCACCGTTTACAATAAAAATCTACAGCATATCACCACTTTTTATTTTGTTATTATTACTTTATTGTTCAATACTTCTCTGAGAAAATAGTTGTCCATAGGTGAGCCCAGAATCATACACTCTAGAAAGTGAGGAACACATTTTAAACTAGAAAGCAAATCATACTTCTACGCTAAGAAGTATAAATTTGCTTTCTATTTACGTTTACCGCTACGTATGAATATACATCATTACATTTTAAACTGCTTTCGAAACTATGAATTTTGAAATATTAAGAAAACTGTGTTGAGAATCAAGACACAGTAAATATCGATCGAATCAACAATGTTTTAAAAGCTTATTCAATGATCCCAGCGAAAGTGTAAAAAATAAAATAATGTATGATTGCTAAACGTGAAGGATAATTAAAGTCATTGTCATTAGGTATTTTTGAAATGAAAAAGTTGGCAAAAAACAAGAAAATAGCAATATTGACATATTTGAAGTCACATTCAAATACATGGCCATTAGAGAAATTATATTTTCATGTAAACATTAGGTATTTTTGAAATGAAAAAGTTGGCAAAAAACAAGAAAATAGCAATATTGACATATTTGAAGTCACATTCAAATACATGGCCATTAGAGAAATTATATTTTCATGTAAAATGTCCCATTTTGTCTTTAATACACATTCCACTTAATTTTGTTTAACCACCAGCAGGCTATGTTAGCACGTCTCGAACTCCCAACAAAGATGTCAAAATTTGAATTCTGATGATTTTTTTCAATTTTCCGAATGAGCAAACAGAAGGTGCGCGTGCGTGCGTAAAAAACATTTCAATTTTTGACTGTTAGTAATATAGTACCGTCCCGAGAGTACCGTGAGAAAGGTTGATCATCATTATGATGTATTCAACATTCAACGTAGGCCTATACTATTGTACTATTGGAAATACAAGAAATGGTTTTGGCCGGGGGTTTTGGTAAAAATTAATATGATGGAATGCATTTTGAACATTAATGTTTATGACATTTATGACATATTGTCGACCGAAGCATGTTTTGAAGTTCTAAAGAAAAGAAATGTGTTGCAGACTTCAGTATAAAAAAAGCTATTGATCGTTGCGATAACATTGTCTGACTCATTGATACAATACAATTAATTAAGGGATGAGTCTATAGGAATAACGACCAAACAAAGAAATTCTTGTTTAAGCCGTAATATTGTAGTCTTTCAACCCTTTCACAACTTCAGCTGTGTAACTTACAAAAATTCCCGCTAAAAAGTGTTTTTTTTAATTTTAGAAAATACATTAATAATCGCATTGGACTTTTCGTACTGATCGTACTATAAGTGACCACCAGCCTATAATGTTCTAATCACACTATAGACTGGGATTACATGTGACGTCATTGCCAGGCAATTGGTCTCTATTGTTCCTTGTGAGGAAATATGCCCACGCAGTCAGGGACCGTGCTTTTAAAACTCCCGCCAGATCACAATAAGGCCATTGAACTGCGTAGTAGCCATACGTACTCATTGAAGTATAACGGTAGCACGTTCCCTTACCGACTCATTATTAATGTGTGGAAAGGGGTCAGGGACGGCATTCTGATCATTCTAATCCTTTCTTTTGAGGTCAATAGATAAAAGAAAGGCCTTGAACACAGGTGCCGAGTTGTAGATAATATTTAATCATCAAAGCTGATGGCATAAGAAATTTCGAGGAGGCAGCGCTTATTATTTCTTGTAAACACAATCTAATGTGGTACTCACTACATGTAGAAGGCCGGGCGGGTCTGCAAATTAGTGCATGAAGCTAGTAAAGATATAGCTTTATGTTCAGTTTAATCAATTAAGCTTAATTGTCTTTAAGCGCGTGCGTATGTACACCAGCGCCATCGAACTCCAGCGAGTGATGCTGCGCCTAATAAAATTCGTTTCATATCTCTTTCCCGCCATGAGTGTCGCAAAATACATCATCTCCCCGGGGAGTACAGAGTTATGTTCATTGCATTCTGGAAAACGGACATTTCGGCTGGTGCCTTCATCACAAAAAAGGAATCCCCGATCATCACGATAATGGCGCGCGATCACGAACACCCGGCAAGCGGCAGAGCGTTTCAACCAATGACAAGTCTTGATTATGTCCGTTTGTCTGCAATGCGCGTGCGCCACGCCGCTCATTGCAACCGGCATGGTAGTATGAAACCAGCACAGACTCGGAGTAAGATATCTTACTCCTCTGTGGAAACCAGCTTTATACTGACGTGACCCCGGATGTGACGTCACTGTCACATCAGGGTGAAATGAAGTCTCGGTACCAGCCGAGTTTGTGCTCCTCCGTCACCGTTAGTGACGGAGGAGCACAAACCGGCTGGTACCAAGACTAGGTGAAATGGTATTGAACAACGCAAACCAGCCAAATTTGTCATAAGTTTGAATAGCCATTAGAACAACCGTGAATATAGTGTCAGAAAGTCTTACACATCTTAGTATAACCTTGTCGTTTAGTGTGATACTGAATGCAGCGCCATATTTGGAATATATTCGTACACGGTGTGGGCAAATAGTTGCTCAAATGTAGGCTAAGTAGGCCTAAATCATGAAAATCGCTTAATCGGAATAATACTAACCAGTAACGGACACTGAGACAGCACTACGTTTGAAGTTTGAGGTAGTAAAGCTTTTCCTTGTTATAAAAAACAAGGAAAAGGCAGTCATTTTTATCACAACGCGATATTTAAAAAAAGTACATTTTGAGAGGGCCTACGCTGGTTCTTTTGATTCTAGTGTAAAATCTGTTCATCACATGTAGTCCGATTTGGTATCTATGGTCTCATCAAAGTCTTGAGAACTCTTTTTTGATGTTATGTTGGTTAACAAAAACGATACTGTTAAAAATAGCGGTATTTATGCAAGCGACGTATCTATTGTGTAAAATGCATTGAAAATTGTCGGCTAAAGAGGGCATCAATTAAAATCGCGAAGAACAATAGCAACAATAACTATCTACATTCCAAGCGGAAACGCTTTTCAAAAACATACCACCTTTTTCGGGCAATCGCTGAAACCGAAATATGAAATTCCAGGCCATCTGTAAAAAGTGCGTGAGCAGAAATGACCATGAACTTGGGTCACCGAAACAAGTGTTTATATTGGTGTCAGGCCTATCATAGTGATACAACAATTAGCCCCCAATAATGGCTTTCATTTGAACCGTTATTTGTTAAACTGCGATTTTTACTTTTTGAGAAATCAATGAATGTATCAAAAAACTTTTCGAAAGTCGATTTAAAATGGCATAACCCGTTAATACCGAAATAAGTACAAATAATTGAATAGATTTCACCAATAAAAAATGATAAAATTTGAAGTAAAAAGCCAGTGAATTGAAAATTATAATCTACAGTTTGATCTACTATTGAACGCAACCCTGATATGGTAGAGGGCTGTATCTTATAATCACTTCAGTAACAGGTAACTTCCTTTTGCAATAACATTCACATCTCCACGCGGGAGTCGATTGCAGACGACAAGTTTAAATTTTTGTTTAATTCAAAAATTTCAGAATTGTAAATTTTCATTACCATATTTGGAATCAGCATGTGAAATGCATGAAAATGAGTACAAACAAGCCTAGTATTGGTTCAGTCGTTTTTAAGGCTGCTCTTGATATTTTGAGAAAATATCTCAAAACTTGTGACTTTTTATGTTGAAGCCGAAATCGCTAGAAAGAGGAACATCCCAGCAAACACAAAACGTTTTCGACATCATTTGCAAAAGGTTATAAAAGGTTGTCAGTAAACGTTTAAATGTCGGGTTATATAAAGGGTATATTAAGAGTATAAAACGTTTTCATAACCTTAAAAACATTTTTGATAATTTACTGCTCAGCAAACAAAAATGTTTTACAGAAAATGTTTAAATGTCGGGTTATATAAAGGGTATAAAAACGTTTTAATAACATTCCAAAAACATTCTTGAAAACTTGATACAAAACATTCTAAACAGAATGTTATTTTAGTTGAAAAAATATTTTGCGAAAAATGTTTGCCCAAAATATTTTCAATAACGTTTTCATGACGTTTATATAACCCGACATTTAAATGTTATTAAAAGGTTTTGAAAAAAACATTTTAATAACATTTCTGTGTTTGCTGGGTTCAAATATCTTAACATAATGTTATTTCAGTATTGACACAATATTTGGCAAAAATGTTTGCAAAAATAGTATACATTAACATTTTTGAAAACATTTAAAAATATTGTTGTAGTGTGTTTTCATACAAAACGTTTTAAAACGTTATCATGACCTTTATATAACCCGACATTTTAATGTTATTAAAACGTTTTTACCTAAACCAAAAGCCAAAATATAACTTATTAAAAACGTTTTTAAAACGTTTTTGTGTTTGCTGGGATACTTTCTTTAATTAACCATATTTAATATGGCTGAACATAAGATCCAAAAAAGATCCAAAGTTTTGTTCCTAAGTTGGAATTAGTAAATATCGTTACATTGCATTGCATGCGATTAGAAAACCAGGTATTCACATTATTATGTTTTGATGAATACAAGTGTGTGAAAATATTGGATCTAAATCATAATAATGATAACATTAGATGCTTTATGCTCAATCTTTATTGGTCTCGTTATGAGTTTAAAAATATTGGACTCGACTACGTCTCGTCCAATATTTTAGAAATCATAGTTCGACCAATAAATATGGGCTCAATCGATCCAATTTTATATAAAAATGAGTCATATAAAACATTAAAACCACCCACATTTATTAACAACATGATTTAAAAATAAGAAAAATGGCAAACCATTTATCATTCATTCTGCAAGTCATTGACATAATGTTATCCAATCTGTAACTAATGAGTTTAAAATTATGAGAAATTACTTCTTTATATTTTACTATATATTTCTTGTTGCCATGGTAACGTAAGAATTATACAAAAAATGACGAATCAACCTGACAATAATCGTCGTATCAACTGCAAGGGGGTTGTTCCAGTTGAAATGGGCTATTCCAGAAAATAGATGCACACCCCCTATAGAGGAGTTCGGATATCCGGACTTTTTGTCCAGTCGTGACTGTTGGAAATCCAGACTTTTAAAGTGCCCAAAGGCAAAAAAATCCGGCAGAAAAATAGTTTAAAATCAGAAACCCTTAATTTGAGAGCTCTTTTTCAACATTTCCGTGATTCCTTCATTTGATTGGATTTCCAAGCTTTTTCCAGTAACATTGGCAACTGGAAATCCAGTCGTTTTCAGAAAGAACACTTGGAAATCCGGACATTTCTTTGATTGAAAAGTTACTCCTCTAAATAGGGGGTGTGCACTTATTTTCTGGAATAGCCCAATCCATACCCCGTATGGAAGATATCGCCTTATTCTTCCACACGGTGCCGGTGGTGTAGATTTCAAATGGGATCATCCATTCAGGTAACCCTAAACCCCCATTGAAATTCACACTCCGTATTTGGAAGACTAATGTCATGTCTTCCAGGGGGTGTATGGATTTCAACTGGAATAGCCACAATTGTAACTCCATGTTTTCAAACAGCCTTTTTAAAATATCTTGCTACTGTTGACTCTATCGCCAGTCTATAAATATTGAAACTTTATTACAGCAGAGAATGGGTTATAGTATGCGGCTAAACGCGAGGTTTGAGTTAATTTTTATCTCTATTCTAGATCTAAGAATTGACACAAGAGTGGTAGGATATTTCCTATTTCTAAGCTTTCCTCAATCCTCGTATGGGGAAGCCAACAATTGGGCCAGCCGGCTAGAACAAGACAAACTTGCGGTGGCAGTATTTATGTGCTTGCAACCATCACTATTTTGGTTGTGCGCCACTGGAGCAGAGAGTTGCGCATTTGACAACCAGAAGCTCGCTCCACTGAGCATTTCTGGGCACCGAATCAGCGAACTTTTGAACTCAGAAGCTCTCAGAGTTTCAGAAAACGCAGACGAGTGAAGAGGTCTATGGAATTGGAATTCACTGGTAGCAGACTCAACTGCATGGAGAGGCTCTTACAAACTCATCAACCTTTTTAATCGGAATATGATGATCTCAAAAAACTTCTTTTGCGGTGAATAAACGTGTGAATGAGTAAAACTTCATTAATTGAATTTTTTGGATCACTCAAGCGGAGATTTCATCTTTCGCACCGGACGGAATTATATTTTCTTCGAGAGGATTACCCTTCACAGTACACCAGTAGAAAACCTGACTTGAGGCTATTATTTAAAGGCTAAGGGATTTCCCCTTAAGCCATATCATATACACTAAAGGGATTCCTATTTTGTAAACGTGCCAATTGCAGATAGGGAAAAGTGGTGACTAACTACCCGCATCGGAAGATATGTTATAATCAGTAGTGCTATCAAGTTGATTTTAGCCAATGGTTGATTGCAGCAACTTGAATTGGATGGTTTGTGCTACCAAATTAATTTTAGCCGATGGTTGATTGCAGCAACTTGAATTGGATGGTTTAACAGTTGTAGAAACACTATAATTGAGTTTATACCACTTCTAAGAACTTCTTTCGGATACAAAGGAGATAAAGCTAGCAACTACACGATGTGGAATAACCGATGGACGATGGATCTACCCAAATTGAAACTATCTACTCTTCTACCAGTTAGAAGAAGTGGTACAGCATCATCACACATAGGATTTATTTTATTTGTTTATATTTGTATATTTGTATGCTCTTCATCTCTTGGATGTAACTTAATTAACGATTTGGATACCTGGGAAGTGACATCAGTGGAAGAGAGAACTTCATTAGCAGATGTTGTTGTATCTGGTAGAGTTTTACACCAGATTCATCCATCGAGACGAAATGATACCAACTTTATGTACGCTGCTGATGTGAAAATATACAATATTTACAAAGGATTTCGACATTTTACCAATGTTTCTACTCTAACTTCAGTAGAAACACCTAATGTGTTTCGTATCGTAGGATTTGGTGAGAGGAAACATTGCTTTATAGAGGCTCAGGAAGATCAGGAATATATTTTCTTTTTGACGTCGTATACTGTACCAAATAATGTACCAGGCTATGAAGGATATATGAACGGAATGGTTGGATTATCGGCTAAATATGATGATTATTTCGGAGCTGGCGTGAGATTCAGTAAGAAACACGAAGAAGCGGTACTAGCTTCTTTAGGTAAGTCATAACGATTCATCAACAAATAAGCTTAATTTGCATAATAGGCTAATTATTAAATAAAATCAATGATGTTAACAATTTTGAAGAACAAATTGGAGAGTTGATAAGAAAAGAATATATGAATTTGGAGAATCTTCAAGTTCCAATCATCGTAATTTTTTTGATCAAATCTTGCTTGAAATGGTATTAAAATAATCAAACATATCATTTTGATAATATCGTACGTAACAATGGTAGGAAACACCGTTGACTGTATACAATAAGCTAGTAAGCACGGTATTATATTCATTTAATCATTTAATAATATTTGACCAAAAATCATAATTGCTATTGTTCTACTAAATTGTGGCACTATCAACCTGTACAATGTATACCTGTGCTTTAAATGTCCTCATGCATTTTCGGCAAATGGTCGTTGATCAAAGAAAAATAAACTTTAAACAATACAAAGGAATTTACTCGTTCTGTTAATAAAAAACAATACACCTGTCACGGTTAACTAAAGATATTGTAGAAAAGACCTTACTTCGTACTTCGGTAGATATATGTGTTAATATTAAACAATACAATTGTTATAGTTACAATTACTTCTGTATTCTATTCATAAGCTTTTTGGACGATTGGTCTTTTCTGTGTGCTTAAAATAATAAATAGTATACGATGAAAGAACATTCCAATTTCTGGGTGTTGAAATTAAACAAAACTTTTCTTATTGTTTAGTTTTTTGCTGTGGTTATAGTAAAGAATATTCAAATTTTTGGGTGTTAAAATTAAACAAAACTTTTCTTATTGACTAATTTTTGTTGTGGTTAAGAATATTCAAATTTCTGGGTGTTAAAATTAAAGAAAACTTTTCCTATTAGTTCTTTGCTGTGGTTAAGAATATTCTAATTTCTGGGTGTTAAAATAAAACAAAACTTTTCTTACTGTCCAGTTTTTTGCTGTGGGTAAGATTTCTGGGTGTTAAAATTAAACAAAACTTTTCTTATTGTCTATGTTTTTGCTGTGGTTACCAAAGCTCTTCATTATTTCGAAAGTTTACTCGGCACAGGTAAACTAGCACTAGTTGGAACGAGACAACTGTTGATGTTGTTGTTACACTATAGGCCCTGTTCTATTAATAGGTGCTATGTTGTGATAAAATGTGACAGACTTCACTATTTTGAATCACTATGTTATTGTATTGAATGTTTGCTCTTTTAAAAGCACACATTACAACAAAATAGTGAAATATTTCCCCCGTAATTGCAAGGGAGGGACATATATAAATTATGTTATTGCAAAAACAGTGACTGCTCTGTTCCGTAATCTTATGTTATTGAATATAGTACCTCTTAAGGGATCCAAAATGAGCGTTTATTGCGTTTCGACAGTATTTTTTGTGGGACATGAGAGCACCTCAGACCTATCGAATTGCATTCTGAATACGAAGCATGTCTTTCTGATATCAAATAATTTTCATTTTTTTAAATCACAATATAATACAAATTTTATGACAAATTATAAAAATTTGATATTTTTCAAATTTTTGATATATAACAGTCCTCGAAGTAAATTATATAAATCTAATGATATATTTTAAAGTGTATGTAGGGAGGAAAAGCCGACGGTCAAATGAAAATTTTGACCTTTCATATTGAAGATATGGATTTTTTTCCCAAAAGACCTAATTTTTTTGGTGTTTTGGGAAAAAAATCCATATCTTCAATACGAAAGGTCAAAATTTTCAATTGATCGTCGGCTTTTCATCCCACCTACATACACTTTAAGTATAAATCATCAGATTTATAAAGTTTACTTCAAGTACTGTTAAATATCAAAATATCAATTTTTAATGATTTGCCATAAAATGTGTATTAAATTGCGAATTTCAAAAAATCAAAATTATTTGATATCAGAATGACATTCTTCATATTCAGAATACAATTCGATATGTCTGATGTGCTCTAATGTCCCAAAATAAATACTGTCCAAACGTTCATACCCCAGTCCTTAACTTTATTCTGCAAATATTTGCGATAAATTAAACTCAAATTGAAACCGCGATTTGAACAACTGGTTAAATCACACCTTATATTGGACAATTATACATTTGTTATTTTAAACCTTACGCCTGGTTCTGTAATTTATATTATTGAATGTGCCTTACTATTTACTGTTTATAACAAGCTGTAAATATTATTGGTGTTCTTATAATAATTCGTGGGTGCAAAATTCAATTATGGCTGGGTATACCATAAGGTAACAATGCATTGGCCTTTGTTGTCATGGTTGAACACCATAGCGGGTAGTGTTTCATTTTCTCAAAAGTTTCTCATGATTTGTAAGAATACCATTTTAGTAACAATAGACAATGCATTATATTGTCTTGTTTGCTTACACTGTGTTTATTCTTATATATTATATTTGTTTCAAGTTTGTACATCATTGTATTCAGTTATGTATCTCTTGGTAATTAGCGTTCCACACAAACACTAAGCAAATAAAACAATGTCACTTATTGTTATAACAAATCATCTATTTAATTTTGGCTACAATTCACCATGTTGACACACAAGTTTTAAAATATATTTGAAGGTATTTTCAGAGAGATTTTAGAGGCAGGGTTTGGGACTCATCGGCAGAGTGTGAATTATCAATAATTTTAATTTTAACAATTGATTTAAAAATATTTCAAGTAGCCGAGCTAATCAGCCTGCTATTTATATAGTATATTTTCTATAAGCATTTAAAGGACCAAGCAAACACAAAACGTTTTACAGAAAACGTTAAAAATGTTGGGTTA
This sequence comes from Amphiura filiformis, assembly GCF_039555335.1. Lineage (NCBI taxonomy): Eukaryota > Metazoa > Echinodermata > Ophiuroidea > Amphilepidida > Amphiuridae > Amphiura > Amphiura filiformis. Next base: position 2,360,043 of record NC_092647.1, on the reverse strand, counting down.
CGTTTTTTGACCAAACCCAAAACGCCTTTATAGCACGTTTATAACTTTTTAAAAACATTTTTGAGATTGCTGGAGAATCTCTTGTCTAAGCATAATATTTATGTTATCGTAATAATTCTTTGTTATCCTGTAATACCAAAATATATATAAGAAAATACCACAGTTTCAATTTATGCTCGTCTTTATCTGAAGTGTTTAGGTTTTGTGGTCGTTTCTGTTAGTTTTTGCACCGATTAACATATAAAATAGAAGAAATTGTTTAAAAACCTTGGTTAAACAAAATATGTTGTTCATTTTGACCACGAACACTGTGGTAGGTATTTATTGTATTTACCCAAAGGTAGTCTTATAATTGCCTATGCATATGGAATTCATTCGATAAGTGGGTGTAAAACATGTTTTGGAAGATTTTCATAAAGTGTTGAAATTTCGTTCAGTTTTATAATATAGATTTCATTTTTGGTGACATACTTAAGGTGGTACTACACACTGATAAATTTGTGACTATTTTGCATTTTTCTCAAAAAATATAACACACTGTACTGGTAACAAAGGTTATGGAAACTATATGGGCAAGAAATCCAGTTCAAGACAAGCGGTACCGGTACATTATTTATGATAAGAAAAGGGGTACCGCTAGAATGTACCTCATTTCTTAACATATGTAATGTACCACTTGTCTTGAATAACTGAAATTCCAGTGTAGTAACTAGTTTCCTTGCCACTATAATATACATAAACTTTTGTTACCAGTGTGTAGACATTTATTGAGAAAAATGCAAAATTAGGCACAAAATTTATCAGGGTATGTAGTACCACCTTAAGGTACGCATCAATGCCGACATACATGACACGTCCCATCATTGAGGAGCCTACCCAAAAAGAAGCACATTTACCACAAATCAGAATGCATCGACTGAAAATATGGTCCACAATAACCAATACACAACATTCTGGACACTACTGGATGAGGACACCAAAAATCCCGAGAGAAGCTTTCAAAATATGGTACACAGAATCAACACCTCAAAGCTTTTAACTGGAGCTAGGTTAATAACCTGTGTTATCAATTAAAAGCTTTTGAGGAATTGATTCTTAGTACCATAGTTTGAAAGATTCTGTCAGGGTTTTTGGAGACATCATCCAGGATCATCCTTTATTGTGTACTACGGGACGGATGATGCCCTGTTTCAGTCTATATGTTTTCTGATTTTTAGCAAATGTGCTTCATTTTCTCCTTTGTAACCAAATATTACAATACTGATAATTTAAGGGATCTGGAATGAACGTTTGGACAGTATTTATTGTGGGACATTAGAGCACATCAGACATATCGAATTGCATTCTGAATACGAAGAATGTCATTCTGATATGAAATAATTTTGATTTTTGAAATTCGCAATTTAATACACATTTTATGGCAAATCATTAAAATTGATATTTTTGATATTTAACAGTACTTGAAGTAAACTTTATAAATCTGATGATTTATACTTAAAGTGTATGTAGGTGGGATAAAAAGCCGACGATCAATTGAAAATTCTGACCTTTCGTATTGAAGATATGGATTTTTTTCCCAACACGCCAAAAAAAAAATTAGGTCTTTTGGGAAAAAATCCATATCTTCAATATGAAAGGTCAAAATTTTCAATTGACCGTCGGCTTTTCCTCCCTACTACATACACTTTAAGAATATGTCATTAGATTTATATAATTTACTTCGAGGACTGTTATATATCAAAAATTTGAAAAATGTCAAATTTTTATAATTTGTCATAAAATTTGTATTATATTGTGATTTTCAAAAAATGAAAATTATTTGATATCAGAAAGACATGCTTCGTATTCAGAATGCAATTCGATAGGTCTGAGGTGCTCTCAAAAAATACTGTCGAAACACAATAAACGCTAATTTTAGATCCCTTAAGTGTGAAATTAAGAGTGACATTTTAGTCTAAACACGTAGTTGTAAATACCTTATCTTGTGTCAAGCCTCTGCATTTACTGACTGCAATTGTAGAAAACTGAAAGGATTTTTGGTCCTTTTATCCCCTTTATTGATTGAATTTTGCAATTAAGTATCTTTTAGGTGGTGCTGGGATTTAGCTGTTTCATCCGGCAGCTGGCAGAGCCGTTTTTTCAATTCAACAAATTTGTTGTATTTTTCTGACAATAATTCTATGTTGATCGTGGAAAGATATCCATTATTTAAGCACTCATGAATATAATTGTTGACAATGTGATCGCTATCCGTGTCAATCCAGTGTCTATCACAGATCCGTTATGAATGAACTTGGGATTTTCTGGAAGCCGTTTCAATAATGACAAACGTATATACACCATGGACCAAAATGGCCTCATCCCAATGACATAGTTCAATAACCTCAATTATACACTCGTAGTGCAAAATTTGACCTCAAGTTGCAGACTGCAGAGTATGAGTTTTTGTACCCAAATTTTCAAAGGTCATTCAATGAATGTACAAATGTATTGGGGTTAAAGAACTGTGTCCTGATAGATGCGAATGTTGTGGATCCTATAGTGTTAGCTACAAAATCTGGGGAGAAAATGAATTTGCTATTTATACCTTTAACTTGAAACTTCAACTCAACAAGTTTGCCTGTAATTTCCCACTCAAAAAGACCTTTTTCATTGATCAGTGATCACTGTCACTGACCATAGTAAATGGTACCATGCATGTTTACAAGACAGAAAGTTCAAGTTTGATGTTCTGTCCCAAAAGTCGGTAAATTTTACAAAGAATGCTGATAGTTCAAAAGTTTGAATTAGATTCCATTATATAATGAGTTTCTTCTGTTTTATCAATAAATGTTTGGAACGCAGGCGTAGGCGCAGGTTTTGACTGAAGCAAAATTGAATGACTTTTACATCCCGTATTATTAAAAACTACTTTCGAGGATCTGTGATTAAAACCCTATATTGCATATTATTTTGGCTGAGCATGCTGAGCAGTGAGCAAGCTGAGGAAGAGAACGAAGATGATGAAGAGCTAGAGAAGAGTTGCTGTCCACAAGACCGGGAACAGAAAGCCACGAGGACTGATCTGGCCTAGCCAGCTGTATATGGTGCTTTAATATTACTCCGATTAAGTTTCTCTTCACCTTCGTGTTTTTTTTCTTCCTGCTCTCCTCTCTCTGCACCAAAAACCATACAGTGTTAAGAGTTAACTTTTCATTGAATCCTTGAATGAAGTAATGTTATTTTATGCATTCAATTTCAATCATTTCATTTTCGTATTTTGCATTTTGGACCCGGGATTTTAGTAATCTAAAACAAAACTGTACTTGACCGGATCCATGCATCAAGCATTTGTGAACAATTGAAATAAAACGTCATTCTATTTCTCCAAATCTGTTGTTTTGTGGCAACTTTGCCATAAATCTATTTAGAACATGATAAATGTGTCAAATACACGCGCGTGACACCTAGATCGAAAATTGAATTACACGTAATGTAAAGAGGGTAGCCTAAACTTATTGTTTTCCCCATGAGAACTCTCCTGAAAATGTTCGCACATTAAAACGTTTTTAGAAGCATTATTGCCATCTCTCATTCTTTCATGTGTCTAAAAAACAGGTTCCATGTTCACTATGGACCACAATGGCCTCATCCCAATGGCATAGTTCAATAACCTCAATTAAGCATTCACAGTACAAAATTTGACCTCAAGTTGCAGAGTATGAGTTTTTGCACCCAAATTTTCAAAGGTCATTCAATGAATGTACAAATGTATTGGGGTTAAAGAATTGTGCCCTGATAGATGAGCATGTAGTGGATCCTAGTGTTTCAGGTGATTCTTCCATGGAAGAGGTGAAACCTTTCAGAGCTGTTTTCAATTCAAAGACAATGTCAGCAGCTGTCGGGGTAACATTAATTTGAACTTTACGCTTCAAATGTAAAAATGAAATAAAACACTCTTTAAGAAATCATAGACGGAACTGAAAAGCGAGAATAGCAGTCGCCAAATAATAGTCTTTTCTTGAGAGTCAGTGCATGGGAAATGTCTTGGAAACATTACACAAGTAGATTTGCTCTTAAATCAAATTGAAGAAAGTAAAGAGAAAGAAAAGAAAGAAAATAAAACAAAATAATAGTTAAAGAGTCGGTGGTTATGTTTATATTCTTAGATCAATGTTGCTGTATCAAACTAACAGTTTCCATTGATAATGAATGAGTCTGACACATCAGACTTCAACATAAGATCCAAGTACATTACAAGATTCTTATTATGGCTGCCTGCACAGGTACACCATCACAAAGGTACCTGACGGGTACACACAGAGTACCTGCTCAGTACCAATGCTGCTATACTGGACAGGGCCCACCAGCAGTGATACTATACAGGTACTACACTGGTACTCCTCTGAAGTACTGTACCGTACTGTACAGTACCGGCCAAGGGGCGATGGTGGATACCTGGGCAGGCGGCCCAATCATGAATCATGTAATTTGTATAGCAAGTCATTCATTGGATCTGTAGAATTTTTATGTTTATTTATCATTTGTTTACCTACATGTAATTGTTATTTATTTGATTATTTTGCAATTTTTATTATTTATTTATTTATTTATTTATATATTTATTTATTTATTTATTTATTTATTTATTTATTTATTTATTTATTTATTTATTTATTTATTTATACATATATTTATTTTTGTATAAATTAATTAATTTATTAAATTGATTGATTGATTGGTTGGTTGATTGATTGATTGATTGATTGATTGATTGATTGATTGATTGCTTGCTTGCTTGCTTGATTGATTGATCGATTGATTGATTGATTGACTGTCATTTTGTTTGTTCTTTGCTGGGTTTCTTTGCTGAGTTTTGCTTTTACAGATCTCCCTACCCGTGTCATACAGATCTGAGTGACATCTATTAAGTTGATTGATTGATTCATTGATTGAGCTATCTATTCATGTACATTGATTGGTAAAATTGGTTCATTACAGCCAATATTTTCTTCCTGTGGGAAAAATCACAGTGCATCATCATGATCATAGCAATTCATTATGATTACTCTGTCACTGTAACGCTCTTTTTGTCACAATCGTAACAGGCCTAACAATCGAACGTTGAGTCATATTTTCTTCGTTCCTAAATGCTTATAATATGGAATATAGGCGAATCTCTGACATGTGTTTGACGCCAGCCGCCGCAATACTTTTATTTAAATTTTTCATATTTTATTCTTACAGTTTTATGTATGATTATCACTATTGAATCACAGAAGACTGCTGAACAGACGATTCCAATGAGTCATTGTTCATATAGAATTAGTCAACCGAGTAATTAGAAGAAATTGTATTAACTCTAAACTAATAATTTTGGCGGCAAATTGTTATTGCTATTAAATATCATTTTGTGTCGAGTTGTGCACATTATTGATATTATGATATATTAGCTAGGCATGTGGTATCTAGTCAAGAGGGGGAGGGGAACTGTCTCTTAGTGGGACACCCCCTCCTCTTTCCTCTTGTGGGATGCTGATCACCAAGTGCTGACCATCGTGATATTTGATATTTTCAGGGCCTTTTTTTACCATTTTGAGCATTTCTTCCAATTTTACCCCTATGCCGCGAATGAGACAGGTATCCTGTTCAAATCTTGGCAATATAATTTGGTTCATTCTTCATCGTATTCATATCCGCAAAACCTCCTCAGCCATTCATGTGAGTAATATGTGACACTGCTTTGCTGAAAGTAAAGGTTTGCTTTTGGATAAAATGAATTTTAAGGAAAAGGATCGTTATTAATCGTTTACAATGACATTTGCTGATCGTTTTGATCGCTGTTTTGGATTTATACAAGAAACCTCGACGAATATACTCGCCCAGCAGCAAACTTTCATATTGTAGTTGATGATTTGCAGTCCTGATAATAATATTGCAAACCTAGACTTTGATTATGATATCGTATTATGCTGATGTATCCAAGCTTCAAATCCAAGTACATAAGCTGATGATTGATTTTGATAAACGAGTAAGAAAAGTTCGCCTCAAAGTTGCCGACATTTCGACAAGGTTAAAATGGCAACAAATTTAAACAAGAAATCACGAAAAATACCGCATATAAAACACCTGTATATTGCGTTTGTCAAAAGTTTACAAGTTTGATGTAAAATACACGGTTTTATTGCCAAGTTTGGTTAAAAATTGAGATGTAGGGCAATGATTGTAAAAAGTACTTTAGGTCATTATTGTGCTATTGTGTCCCACATTCATCATAAAAAATATTGCTTTAAATAGTGACCAAGTTCAATATATTATTATTATTTATTTGAAAAATATCAAATTCACACATTGCCTGATTTATAACTCCAGTGTATGTGACGGCAACGAACCTTGTTCTGGAAAAACATCCAGTGTCTTTTAGGGGGGATATGGATAGTATGCGGAGTCAAGATCAACTATCAGCAACAGCTCAAGACCGATTAGCTGGAGGAAACTTGTAGTCGTCTGCTCCGCAGCCGAAGAATGATGATGATGTAGACTATGTGATGTAGATTGGTCATTCCAAATTGTTCGTACTGGGATCATCCAGTTGAAATCCACTGACACACCCCCTATGGAAGACATGACCGTAATCTTCCACTCAAAGGGGGTGTAGAATTCAAATGGAGTCACCATTCAGGTATTACTCCATTTGAAATTCACACTCCCTGTGTTGAAGATATAAGGCATGTCTTCCATAGGGGTGGTCATGCGTTGTGGGGGTGTATGTATTTAAAATGCAACTGCGCGTTGCACAACAATACTTTTAACTCGTTTTATGTCTCATTGTAAAGTCACAGATTTGATTGACAAGTACCTTTGGGGAAGGATGTGAAAACCACGTTTAAGGATGTGAGAAACACTGGAGAGAAACAGAAACGCCTTAGAAGCGTTTCCGTTTTCGTGAATGGAAGACAAACGCGTTTCGTTTGAATGAAATATTTTGGTGTGAATGAACACAGAAATATGATCAATACAGACATTAAGAAGTACAATTATGAATATTATCACTATGGCAACAGATATGATTATTATAAGAGCATGAGCCCGATTCACTTTTAAAAACAAAACAAAAATTCTTATAAAAAGGAAGGGGTGCTCTCAAAGGAATATATTGTTAAAAGTATATAATAAACATCTATTCTATTGCGTGCTTACCAGTTGTCCTATGATTATACCGTAAAATTCCGTCTACAAGCATATACAGGGTGTCCCAGAAAAAATTACCGGGCAAACTAATTTGGCTGTAAGTTGAAAATTAAGCATCCAAATCAAAAAATTAAAAAAGCAGCATATAGCCCATCTTATTTTGCATCTGACATGTTAATTTTACTTGAATCGGTTGACCAATTGGGAAGAAATGAGCGATTACATAATGCATGCGTCAATGCAGTTCATTCCAAGTTTGATCAACAGGCCCTTTTTCATATTCGCTCACCTCTTCCTAAGTTCTGTGTATCTCATTAAATCTAGTCCTCGTATCTATTTTATAATCGATAATGTTTTGTTATTCATGCTTTCACCTTTGAACGTGGACTACCTGAATTCAGTTAAGGGTAAAGCTGATGAATGAAGACATTACATCTCAAAAAATAACAACAAGCCCCAACAACTCATCCCGTCTTCCAACAATGGTTTTTGATATTCCGACAGGTTGGTTGGAGTGGACATTATTTTATAAATGATGGTTTAACAATGGGTTTTTAATTAACATGATAATAACTGGACACCCAGCATATAGACCTAGCTGTCAAACTCAGATTGTACTTCACTTATAGCAGTGCAGTCTATGCCCATTGCTTCAATGTTTCTTGTTAAATATGGTTGGCGAACAGTTTACTGCCCGTCAAAGGGCCTTCGTTGTCTTAAGATATGCAGAAACACACAGCGCTGTGCAGACCCAGCAAGATTTCAGACGGCTATATCACAGAAGGCCTCCTTGTAAACAAACAATCAGGAACAATTTCAAAAAGTATACGAAAGCTACGAGCCTCAACCTGAATAAGGACAGGTCACTGAATAAGGGCAGGTCAGGAGACCAAGAACTGTACGTACTTTGCACAACATAGCCGCTATCAGACAAGCCTTCCAGCGCAATCCCAGAATGAGTGCAAGGCGGAACAACATAATGTCCAAATCCTCATTTAACAGGGTTACTCGTCTGAACATTTCCTTCCATCCCTACAAGATTGAAGAAGTTTGTATTACCATTTTATTGGAAATATTCCAAAAATAAGAAAGAAACCGATATTTTTAACCAGCTCGAATTCATTCTTTATGTTGTCCAATATGTTAATATTTTCTATACGAAGAAAGATATTTACAAGTACTGAGTATCATGCAATGTTTCATTTTAATATTGTAAAGTTTGTTTGTAAGAAACAGATTGTTTAAGAAGAACAAGAAGGATTTCACCAAACAAAATATAAAGCATGTTAACCACTAGTGCATTGTGTTGAGTGAACTTTCTTGCAAACTTGGAATGAAGTGAATTTGTGCATGTGTTATGTAATCGCTCATTTCTTCGCAACTGGTCAACCGATTCAAATAGAATTATAATATAAGATGCAAAATAAACTTGGCTACACGCTGCTTTTTAAATTTTACGATTTGGTTGCTTAATTCTTAAGTTATGGCCAAATTAGTTTGCCCGGTAATTTTTTCTGGGACACCCTGTATATGCCTCTAAACGAGGTTTTTTTGACACAAGAGACAAGAGGCAGACACTCTCAACAAAAACGTTATTTGGAGTTTGAACAACTATATTACTGATAAAGGCGGCTGTACAAACATGTATATTTGTAAGACCAATCTATTGCAATGTTTTTGAGAAGGGTATTGGCCTTTCATATCTTTCGTTAAAAAAAACTCGTTTAGAGGAATATATGCTTCTAGACGGAATTCTACGGTATAGGACTAAATAGAACATGCAAGTTAGAAACCTGAAGTAACCTTTGCATAAGCAAGTCACTGGAATGTCATTTTGATTTCATTATCGACTTAATCATGTTAATTGAATTGAATTGCAGATGAAATTAACAAAGCTATTATTGAACATAAATATTTCCGTTGCTTTCAAGGTGCAAGTATATGATAAGACCAAACTATGCCAAATGGTTGTCAAATTGCATATAATATAATGAAACACTGCTTGTGCTTTAAGAATATATAAGAAGCTGTGCAATAATCATATCTTATTTGTACAATTCTCAAAATGGTCTGCCAAATATCGCATGCCCCAACCCTTTTGGCCGTGCTAAAAATCTTTGCCCCACCCCCTTTCGACGTGTGAAACCTTTACCCCCTTTATAGATGTGCCCAAAAATCTTTGAAAACATATAGCACTTTCCTGATTATAATCTGAAACTCGCATGATGAAATCCAACATCCTATGTCAGTTGAGCCTCCAAGAGGACTGGACAAAATGCTCCAATGCCAGGCTTTTGCCCCCTCGTACACCACACCTGGTACCCTATATGATTGAAATTATTATGAGATTTTTACTAAGTATTTTACCAAATTTAAAAAAAAAATATTATGACCTGGAGGGCCTCTACTGCATGTAATCCAACAAATTATTCTATAATCAAGGAATAGAATGGGGACATTATTACTTAAAAGCTGGATTAAGTGGACCGTCGGTGCTCCTTTACAAAAAAGAATTTCGATGAAAAAGGTCACGTGAAACCTCAAGGAAAATACCGCAACTTCCGTGAATACTTTACAAATTAACTAACAGATACTTACTTCTAATTAAGGATCTTTTCATATATTTCGTAGTTTGCGTGGTTTAACATTGTTTTAATGAGGGGTTCTTTTGTGTGTAAAGAGGTACAGGAATGTAAAATATTCTCTTTGGTTTTTTTTCACCCAGATTTGGAATAAATTAAAGTTTAGATGAAAAGTGCCCTGGGCTCGGGTCATTAAATTTTAAACCAGTGTTTTATAATGGCTATTGTTACGAGTTATAGAGATAATAACGGTCAGTTTGGTTGAAACAATGGTATCGAAAGGGCGGTGGCAAAAATAAACCAGCTGAAAAGCTGATATATAAAATGTTTTAACTCTTTCCACGCGGGTGTCGACTGCAGACGACAAATATAAATGAATAATAATAATTTTAAAAAAATCAGAATTGTAATTTTTCATTACCATATTTGGAATCAGCATGAAAAATGCATTAAAATGAGTACAAACAAGCCTAGTATTGGTTCAGTGGTTCTTTAGATAGCTCTTGATATTTTTAGAAAATATCTCAAAACTTAGACTTTTTATGTTGAAGCCTATATGGCTAGCACGCAGAGCATTGGTTAAATACATTGACCATTGCTATGCAACAAGTATACATTTCTAGCATACCCATGATGTCAGTCACCATATCAGAAATGATAATAAAGTGCTTAGCCAAATCTAAGTAATGCCAACTTCTTCATCCAGGCCCATACGTCTTCATCATTTTAAATATTTAATATTTTATATAAAACATTAACCATCGCCATGGTGACGGAGATTCAATCTTCAACGAGGAAGATGACATAAACATAATGGTAACATAGCAATGATAGCAGTTCTATACTTGATTCTAAAACGCTATACCAAAATAATGTGTAGGCTATTCCAAATAAGAGCTAATTTATAACATATATTTTCATCCGAGGAGAGTTTGCCATCCCTTGGTTACGCCCCTGAATGGTTCTGTGGACAGTGGTTCTTCGGGCGTAATCAAGGGGCAGTAGGGAAGCAAACTCACCTCGGATGAACATAAATGTTGAAATTATACCCCTTTTGGACTCCAATTTTCGCCTCCAACCAAGACAAAATGCTATAAGACCAGGCCCTTCGGAACGGAACAGTATTCAATATTTCATCAAGTAAACTTCAGGGATGCAGAAAGCGCAAGGGGAGCACTGCTCCTAAAAATGGAGGAAATTATGTCATTTGGGGAAAAAGGAAAACAGACAACCTTTGCCCTTGAGGAAGACATCACTATATCCCTGGTAAACCTATTTGTATGCCCAATTTGTATACAATTTTCCATAAAAGAAGTGCAACTTACGCATGATTTCCTTAACAATCAGCAGCTTGCAGGTGAGTGAATTTTCAGATTTAAGGAACATGGGTTTTTTACCCTTAGGGTAAGGCGAGCTAGCGAGGTAATAGAAAAATAATACTGGCATACAATGTCTTTCTTGATGAGCGATTATAGGAGATGAACGCAAACCGCTACAACCGGTTTCGTGTGGAGAATGTATCCTGATTAGGGTGGGAAATTATCCCGATTAAGTGTGGGAAATCATCCCGATTAAGGGAAATTAATATCCCGATTAAAGGTCTGTGTAATCTTCAAGACTAGCTAGAACCCCTGAAAACAAACCAGATATTTTTGCGTGTATACTACTGAAGGGTGACATGACCATGTCCCCAAATCCTGTAGACCATGATGGAGACATCTTTTAAACAGGTTTAAAGGTGCCAGGTGCTTTTTGACATGGATAGATAGGACAGGGGAGGAGGAACTGGACCAACACGCCCACACGTTCCACTTAAAAGTTTGTTCAATGCTTGGGAACTGTACGGAAACAATTCTGAACCAGGTGTACGCCCTTCGGGTCCCAGGAGTCTGGGAGGGTATGGTATAAGCATATAATTACGAGTTTGGAAGAGATCGCATCGAGTAGTTATGAAGAAAGGTGCCAGATGGCAATGGTGCGCATCTGGGAAGAGTATACTCTTCATGACATGATGCATGATGCGTGACATGGCTGATACGCAGGTGTGCTGCATGCGCTAGTCCTAAGATTCGCTAGTTCAACTTAGGCTCCCGTAAGGTTCACAAGTCTGAAATATAAAGGTTTCGCTAATCGCTAATCCTAAAGTTAGAGTAGGGGTTAGGTTCGTGTTTGGATTTGGGTTAAGGTTATAGGGTTAGGTTTCATTAGAGTACTAGTAATGTTTAGGGTAAGGGTTAGGATAACAGCAAACTTTTTTTAGGGTAACACACCTAATAAGACCAACGAGCCTATTTGTACCAGCTTAGTGTAGACCGGGGATGGGGTTAGTGTGAGTCGTAACCCTCTCCCATTGGGTCGTTGTCGAGTTCCTACGGGAAGATCATTTGAAAAAAAAACACCTTATGACTAACAAATGAGGACCGATATGAAAATGTAGTCCGGTTTATTGCACTCCATTCAGGATGAACCAAGTTCAGCTAACATCAGGTATATGGGCCCATACAAGTCAGGAATGGGCCGGGAGAACGAGGGTCCCAAACAAGTAAAGAATGCGCCAGGAGAAGGAGGGTCTGATGGCACATACCACTAACAGGTGACATCAACGTTGATCAATGAAGCATGAAGTTGGTCGAACCACAATTCTTGACTTGAGGGTAGTAGACATTTAAAGGGGTGCATCGGACGTCGAATAAAAGAAACCACCCACATATCGGAGTCCAAGTTTACCTTCTCAACCGACCAGGTACATCATACATCGTCAGATATAACAGACCTCAGACACAAGGAATGTGCCGGGAGAATGCGTAAATGCATGTACCACTTAGCCATGTTAGCATGCTTCAGGGTGACATCACTGAAGGGTGACATTATCGCTGAAGGCTGACATGACCAAACTAAGTTGTTGGGTCAACCAAAATTCTGGACTCAGGGTAAAAATTGAAGAGGTGCCTTGTGACACGGATGTCGAACTGAAAGGAACCACCCACATCATGTTCAATTTCGGCACCGAGCGACCAGGTATACCAAACATCATTAGGGAGATACCTTAGGCACAAACTAATGGAAATAAGGGTGGGCATGTATCTGGGGCATGATGTCCCGCTGAAAGGGGACATCACAAACACTTGAGACCACAATTCTGCACTTGGAGTAAAATTTGAAGAGGTACATGTTTTGTGACACGGACGTCAACCGTCCAACCGAGTGTAATATTCATTTTCCAAAGAGTACCCGCATCAGCTGACCATGTGCGCCTGAATAGCGGTGTGCCAAAATTCGCTTGACCCTCCTTCTGCTTGCCAACTCGCTTCATCCCCCTTCGACTAGCCAAAATAATTCTTGCCCCCCCCCCCCATTTCTCCCTCCTCGGGGATCATAATTATTGCACACAGCCCCTAACTTTATATAATATTCGTTCGGAGTGAGAGAGGGGGTGCAGAGCGTCAGCTTCCAAAAAAATAGACATTTAGAGGAAGCAGGGGTACAGCAGATGCTCCAGCCGTATGATCTAGCCGGCCCTGCCCCACTGTGTCCATGGAAGTTCAAGAGACCATGCAGAATATGTCACGCTATTCACTTTTTATATAAAAAGTCACAAGATGACGCATCCTCTTTTCAAGTGGGCCAAATAATTATCAATGATGCATTTGTAAAATGGCAAGTCTTCAGAAAAACATGAACTAGATACCGATGATTTCTACATGTTGTATACATTGACCATATTGACCACATTGACTCTGTACGCCTTGAGCATGTTAGGAGCCAGGGAGGGGGGCATAACAAGAGTTTATTGCATGCAGGAATCTTGTACGTGAAGGGGACAACGCCCCGAAGCGACACTAGATCACATCTCGTGTTGACCCTTATTTTTATAACATTTATCTTGCGTAGTGACCCATTTTGTGGATATTATGGGAACAGGACATGTGGACTCCAGTGTGGGCGATTCAGTGGCGACCTGAATCGAATAAAATTAATGATCCGCCCCTTTTTTGTATAAACTCAATGATCTTGGTTATTCAGGCATGGCACATGATATAGTATTAAAAAGTTGCGAAGTGATACAAAGACTGGAAGTAGGCCTACTGCTTCAAGTTCAACCTGGAAGTGTACCAAATTAAAGCCATAATGATAATGTATGATTTGCTCCACAGCGACGCCTTCGAAGTTTTCTGAGTTTTTGCACGATTGTAATCAAATATGTAGCCGTACACTACGAATGAGCCGTAAAGTCGGCAAATTGTATTCTGAGTTCAGAGTTACAGTGTTAAATGTGCGTGAAGGTCGTATGTACCTCAATTTGATGCGACCGGTTTCTCATTTGATAGCGCCAGTCAAACACCGTTTAAACCAATCAATAATCCTATTGCTAAAGAAGATAATAATCTTCTACCTATTTCTATAGAATCCTTAAACTGTCAAATAGCTCTAGTCTCTGTTTGCTTTGGCTAAATCATGTTCAAGTGGTGGGTTACAATTGCATTGTATTTTGTCTCGATATGTATAACCAACAATTGACAATGAGAGGACATTCCTGAACCTCGTTGACTTAGGGATGATTTGAAATGACCGCCAATTATGACTGATGTTTGATATTTATTACCAGCAATGTGGAAAAAGAGACACATGTAGAACCGAAAAAGGTACCATTTCGTTGAAGGAGCAGAGTTCAACAAACCATAACCCCTCTTCTGGATATCGTTTAAAGTCAAATGATATACCATTTTAAAGCTTATGATATTATATTTTCTAAACACAAAATAAAAAAATTGACCGGGCCGACTTTACGACTGAGTGGTGTACGGTCACATATAGTCACTCGTAACTTCACAAGTCGCAACTTCACTGTACTTTTCAATTCGGTTATGTCGATTATTAGGTCAGATCAGATATAGATATGCCTTTAATAATATCATAATATGTCAAATATGTGTTTACTTTATAATAATGATGTCTATTTTTATGTTTGTCTAAACCAGTATCATGTCTGGGAAATCCCATTTGTATATTTTATTATCATTCCGTTTATAATGCTTTTCGAAGAGCAATTTTTGCATCGTTTATCATGCATGTTAACTTTGTAGCTTTGATACATCTTTATTATCACAAGTGCGAAACATATGGTGATAGCTCTACAAAAATATATAATAAGAATTTATCATTTAAATCTGTCAAGACTGACTCGTTGATTATGTTAGATGTGCATCAAATAATTTTAATCCTTTCCTTAATACGCTCCATTTCGATACACCCACTTGCAATTTGAACAGAGCAGTGTAAATATTCCAATGTATATAAGATTTAGAAGTTACACAAAGTTCTCACTGATGACAGTCACCATGTAGTAAATACGTACATTTCTTATTCTTTATTTTTCATTTAATTTTAACACATTATTCATGTTATTAAAACGCGCAATCAGATGTAGAAAGTGTTATTATTCCTCACTTTAAATCCGATATTTCCTTATAATACACTTCATTTCGATACACTCACTTAAGGATTTAATCAGCCAAGTGAAGTAGACCGTTTCCATCCATGTTACTAGAAAAGTTATGTAAAGTTCATAATAGTGACAAGCATTAGGAAATGAATGGGTATGTTAAACCATTATTTCCGATGACAATTTTATTTTAGTAGCACAAATTTAGCAAAAAATAATTATAAAAACACATTCTGCTATAGACTATATACTGCTCATGTTGTTAGACCTAAACGAGATGCCTTTCAACACGTTTTAAAATATAAAGTCCCACTTTCTGTCAACTTTACTACTTTTCACACTCAGTCTAATGTTTTATGTATAATCCGTACAAACACACTCGAAATTCAACGTAATCCTCCATAATCGAGCAACAATCATTTCCCCTGGACAACGTTCAATAACGTACATTTAGATGTTTAGCAGTCGCCACCAGGAATTTATTTTTGGGGGTGGGGGCATTGGAGCAAAGTGAATTTCAAGGGGTAAGAAAAATCAACAACAAATTTTGCCCAAAATTGTCTCATAAAGAGGACGTTGTCGTAATTTTGGATTTTTACGGGGGGGGTGTCTGACTGTGGGTCATTCCCCCCTCCCCATACCCCAGTTGGCCGCCACTGAAATTCATAGTATTTAATGTGACCTCATCTTTCAGAGCACGAGTTTTTGTCGTCGTATACTCAATGGGAGTGATATGGGTTTGCTATGCTGTGAATGATGAGGCTCACTCGCGGTATTCCTGGTCCTGATAAGCCGACGTTATTATAAAACGGAATGATACAAGATTGATGACAAGATGCTACAGCAAAGACATCACGCCCCGCATCACGCTTCAATTTGACGTTTCATCACTATACATCTTCATTCTTCAAGGTCTGAATTCCTCCGACTATTAATTGAACATGATGCCCCGATCATTCATCATAATAATCATGATTATGGTCAATCATAAATCCGCCATCATGATTGCCATAGATGTAGGAAAATATTACAATGATGTCTTGTATGTATATTTTTAAAAGGATAAAGAACCAAGTGATGATAGATATTAATTAATTATCTACGGTTAATTATTATGAGTATGATTAACTTTTGGTTGATTGACAAAATGACGTCACCGACAGAGAAATCTGCTCCGTCTCCGTCTGGTTAGAGTCTATATGGTCTTGTAATATATAGCTGGTCTGGTAGCAAAAAAGTTTCGGCATTCACCAAGTTTAGTATAAAGTCAGTTTAAGGGCTCTGGAATGAGCGTTTGGACAGTATTTTTGTAGGACATGAGAGCACATCAGACATATCGAATTGCATTCTGAATACGAAGAATGCCCTTCTGATATCAAATAATTTTGATTTTTTGACATTCGCGATATAATACAAATTTGATGACAAATTATTAAAAGTTGATATTTAAATTTTTTTGATATATAACAGTCCTCGAAGTAAACATTATAAATCTAATGATATATACTTATAGTGTATGTAGCTGGGAGGAAAAGCCGATGATCAATTTAAAATTTTGACCTTTCATATTGAAGATCAGATTGCCGGAAGATATACACTTTTTTTTTCAAAAAGACCTTAATTTATCGTCGGCTTTTCATCCCAGCTACATACACTTTAGGTGCATATCATCTGATTTATAAAGTTTACTTCGAGGACTGTTATATCAAAAATATCAATTTTTAATAATTTGCCATAAAATGTGCATTACATTGTGAATTTAAAAAAAAAAATCAAAATTATTTGATATCAGAAGGACATTCTTTGTATATTCGATATGTCTGATGTGCTCTCATATCCCACATAAAATAATGTCCAAACGCTCATACCCCATCCCTTAAGCAATATTAAATACGCAGCTTGACACACTGCATATTTTGGTGCACTTTTAAGCTTAAAACTATAATCTGGATATAGATTTGCTTATAAAATATCCTATAAATCAGAGAACGTTTAAAATATAATAAACTTTAGGAAACATTAGGATTATAAATTAATTAACACCGACAGTATAAACTTTAGGTGCTAATTGGAAATAAATAATTGTTAAGCCTTCATATATTGATCCTTATCATTAGAGTCCCAGTTGAGTTACTTGCTTGAAAACTTGAAACTAAATAGGCAGCAGAAATCCGACAGCAAGATTATATGACGACAAAAAATATTAAAATGTAGCTTTCAGAGACTTTGATTAAATTTAAATTAAGCTGCCGATGACTACACTAATTACTACTGTTGTAGCTACTGTGTAATTTGTATGGAGATCAATTTAATCATAATACTAATATTAAACCAAGAAAAGTTCTTATTCTTAATATCAAATGATAAAGCTATTTCTGTATAAATTAATTTATATTTTATACTTTCGCATTGTCGCTTATTTCTTTTGCATGATTTTCAATTTGATAAAACTCTTTCCTTTTTGATGCGTGCTTTTTGATGCGAAAAACACTCCTAAAACTATAAAAGTCGATCATGTGCCAACGGAATGTGTTTTTCACTGTAAGAACACTTGGTAAAAAACCCGCTGGGTAAAAAACCCGCTGGGTAAAACATTTTACCCAACATTTGGTTATTAACCCAAGTTGGGTAACAGTGACATTTTACCCCACCGCTGCATGGGTACCATATGAACAACCCTCATGGGTTGGGTAAGATTTTTACCCAATGTTGTTGGGGGGGGGGGACAAAAGGGTAAATTACTGTTACTCAATATTTTTTTACCCAACTGTTTTTTACCCAGCATTCTAACAATGTCGTAAAACTTACAAATGAATATAAAATTAAAAAATTATTGTCTAAAAGTTTGAAGTGTCAATCATATATTGTATGTGCCATACCGGTATACTAAAGTACTCTTGACTAAAAATCTCACATGAAATGCCCACCCAGTAATATTAATATTGTTTAATAATTCAGTAGTTTGAAATTTGAGAGCATTTCTTAACTATTTCTATAACACGAAATCTGATAGCATATATATCTCAGCCTGAGATGGTTAATAGTAGACTATTGAAAGCCAGCGTGTTATCCAAGCAATGTTGTCTACGATGTTCGAAAAGATCAATAGTTCGTAAATGTTATCCAAACAGGACATGCCATGTTTAACACACGTGTGATGATAAAGTACATGGTGGGAGGTGTTCGTGTGTTCGCATTCCTTGCCGCATATGTTGTCTTATCTGTTCGTGGTCATGGTGGTGCTGATAGCTCTGTAAAATAAACCAAGAATGCATGCTCAAAAGTCTCTACGAGCTTCATGGTCAAAGCTGCACCAGAGTGTACTTGCTTGAACCAGGACCCGGGAGTCCGGGACCAGGACACTCCCTCCCCGGACTCCCACCAGCCGAGCTTTTCACCATCTCGTCCAATCTCCCAGATCTTTAAGTCAAAGCTACCAAGTTTTCAGTTTTGGTAGTCCTGTTGGCAATTGTATCGATGTCAATTAGGTGGGTGGGAATGGCTGGGAGTCTAGGGCATAGTTATTATTGTTCATTAGGATTGCGGCGTGAACCTTGCCATGTGGCCACCAAGACACCTTGCTATAAAACTGTTAGTTTAGTTGCCCTGCGTGGCTTCCAGTGAGGAATCCGATTATACATGATGGGGAATGAATATAATACCTCTCAAGTGGTTGGGAATGATCTATTCAAGCATCCAGCAGCCTAATCACTCCCTCATTATCATTTCCATAACCCTGGAGCCTGGACACCGAGTAACCCTATACTATAAGTGCAGAAATGCTAATAACAAGAAAAATAATATGATCCCAAAATAACACTTTATGCGTCTTATGATTGTGATTAGGGTAAACATGGTAAACACATTGTAACGTCGAACAGTATTAAAGGTTTAATTTGCAAAGTGCAAAAGCTTGCAAACCATGGACGCTCAATGAGTAGAAGCTCTTTGTTCATATGCATAATGAACCCCAGCTGCATCTTTCGGAATTACACAGTCATGGTACCATCCGCGGCAACATCTTTATGATTATGTTGGGAGTCACTAGCGTTCTTTATCGCATAGTGTCATTTATCTCGGCTGGGGCGATTAATGCCATCACTCCAAGCTGACACAAAGTCAATTTCTACAAACTTTTACCTGATGGTCCATTTTTGGACGATACAATGATTACTCTTGGGTCTAATTAGAGTGGAGGCAATGGCCGAGATGGAGTTCGAACCCACAACCTTACGATCATGAGTCCAATGCTCTAGCTAAACCAGCCGAGCTTTGTGAGATATGTTGCTCATATCTGTCTTTTGTATTCCATCTACAAATAATCTAGGCTTTATTTAGCTTCCTCGAGAGAGTGACGTCAGTGTGTGCTCCAGTAGTATCGCGCGCGTTGATTCAAAGAACTGACGAATCGGCACTTCTCATAAGACCTGTGCAAAGTTAATATTCATAACTTGGGTCCTTTTCCCATCTCGAAATGCCAAGACAGTACATTTGGTGTCAAATGAAAGAGAAAGGAGATGATACAAATATATTCCTCACAGGGGGTGACATTCCCCGTGGCCGAAACGTGTGACAGTGATATACCAATATACTGCCATGGTTCAGCTATGGTGCGGTAACCACTCCAGTTTCTTTACTGCTTTTGTGACAGAAATCACTTCAAATCAAATCTGTCCACGGTCAGTCTTTAAATTGTGTCAGGTATAAAGCAACAAATCCTGAATCTATTTTTTCAAAAGAACTTAAACTTTAACTTAAACTTGGCTTGCCTTAAGCCGTGTGCATGACCTGATATGTTTACTATTTATATGTCCAGTTAGGTCAATACGAAGTCAAACGTATGCCTTGAGTCAAAATATTACCCCAAAGTCAAATTGTTGCCAAATAAATATAATTTGATATGTGTTAATGTTAACCCGAACTTGGTCAATCTTATCTTCATGGTTGGGAAATAGCCCTGAACTTGCATGTAAAGGGCCAGACCGGGGTTGGGTAGGATTACAAGGGAGTATATTAAGGATGCCCTGGAGGGTTAACCGGATTTAGGGCGATTTGTTGCCCGGAAAAACACGTAGCGACACTCGATACCCGATGTAGGGCGATACGGTTGATATGTGGCTTGAAGACCTTGTTTATGGGTTATTCTGTATGTAACCTATTTCGGCTACAATATTTTAAGCTTTTAGAGAGAAAAGACACTTATTGTATTCAGCTGTTTTGAGTCGTCTTTTTTCATTTCAGTCATTCTGGTGATGATTTTGAAATCATATTTTTGATGGATTTTCCAGGAGAGTTAAATCGCCGACAATAAGCCTCTACATGCTTTCAACCATTTTGTCAACCCCAATTATCATGATTATGTTTGAACATCCTTAATATTTCTTTAATGTTGAACAAAGACACAATGCTATAAGTGATGGGTTGAAGTGATGTGGCCCAAATGGGATGATGGCCTATGGAATTGTGACCAAGTGGGACATGGACTAAGTTGGACATGACCTAAATGGGACATGGACTATGTGAGATTGGACTAATTGGGACATGGACCAAGTGAGATAGGTCTGGACCAAGTGGTATTGGACCAAGTGACATTAGCCTTAGTGGGAATGGTCAGGTCTTTTAAACAAATGTTAAAAAAGTGAAGTATGAAGTTTTTAACAAAATTCCAATTTGAAGGATGGTCGTTTTACTAAAAACTCCTTTTGAGACTTGTCATCTAAATCACACCTTCCAAACGGTGATGTATACTAGAATACCCTTACCGAGGCTGAGGACATAATGGCTTATCACCCGAAGCTGACTATTTTCAGATTTAAGATCTTTATATATTTTGTGATTCAACTTTTTTAGGTAAGATCGTCAGACTTGTCGTACTAACCAGATATAATTGTAGCCTGAGTCCCTCGGCCCCGATCTCGCAACAATAAAATGGGCTATTCCAGAAAATAGATGCACACCCCCTATAGAGGAGTTCGGATATCCGGACTTTTTGTCCAGTCATGACATTGGAAATCCAGACTTTTAAAGTGCCCAAAGGCAGAAAACTAGTTTAAAATCAGAAATCCTTAATATGAGAGCTCATTTTCAACATTTCCGTGATTTGTCCTTCATTTGATTGGATTTCAAAGCTTTTTCCAGTAACATTGGCAACTGGAAATCCAGTCGTTTTCAGAAAGCAAACTTGGAAATCCGGACATTTCTTTGATTGAAAATTTACTCCTCTATAGGGGGTGTGCATCTATTTTCTGGAATAGCCCAATGGCCGTTTCTCGATTCGGGCACAACCCGGTACCGTGCGTAAGCAGTTGAAGGACTGGTGAATCAAGTCTAATATAATTGCGGGATATATACCGTCGCCAAACTGTGACTTCTTTGAAGGGTATAACTTCATCAGACCCTTTTTAAGTATTACAAATTAAATCTTTGCACTTTTAAACGTCATCTTTAAATGTCCAAACCCCAATCAACCTGTATCAAACACCATCCGTGTCATAATCCGTGTAGTTATGACGCGAATGGCCAACGATAAACCTGTCTTCACACGATGGGACCAATGTATCATGTTTTACTACCAATACAAGACAGTTTCAATTTATAATTAGTCTTACTTGTGACAAAGAATGGAATAGTTACCGCTTAATTTCACTCGTGTTATTTTTGTATTTCCTATTGCACTTTTTACTCCTCATTATCATCAGTGATTATCATCGAAGCACGTCTGTATTTACCAGGTTATGTAGACACTGGGATGATAATGATGCCATTAACACCCTTCGTACCGTCTAAATGTTTATTAAATAGATACAAAAAATATCTGCAAAAGCTGTAACGGTGTCACCTTTTGATGACACCATTGTTATTTCCATGACAACTGTATTACAAATAATAAAATTTTTCATATGAATTCATCAACAAAAAAACTGATCAAATCTGAATGCTTCGACTGCTCAGTGACAGAAGCGGGGGGGGCACATTTTTGGTGGGTATGTTCCCCGGAATGTTGAGGTGGTGGATCTTTGGGAGCTGACGGCGTACCGATAAAAGGGGGTCTTTTGGAGCTGCGAACAAGTAAAATGGGGACTTTTGGGGCTGCGAACAGTCCAAATCAAGGATCTTTCTTGGCTTTCTGGTTGAAAATTGCATGAAAAAACCTTTGAGCTGAAATTATCAAAATCAAGGGTCTTTCGGAGCTCCATTTTGGTCAAATGGGGGTCTTTCGGAGCTGCGAAATCCAAAAGGGGGGTCTTTCCAGGGGAGCATACCCGTATGGTCATTTGTATTGAGTGCCCCCCCCCCACCCGGGGCCAGAAGTGGGTAAGTGCACTGTTACCGTTAGATATATAGGAGGTATACCTCCCAATAATACCGTTATTTCCCTAAAATTGAGACTAATGTCGTCTGCGCTTATACTGAATGACCAAGAATTATCTAGGATTTACCACGATTAGGTCCTAAAGCCAAGGAATTGACAAAATAGTGTTAGGTACCTAACTTCCCTTAAAATTTGAACTGGATTGTCTGCGCTTCTTGAAGAATTGTATAGGATTACCAAGATATAAATGTAAGGCCCGAAACAAAAGGAATTTACTAAATGCACTATGGACCACAAGAGCCACATCCTACTATGACATAGTCCAGTAACCTCAATTACATAACCATAGTACAACATTTGATCTCAAGTTGCACAGTATGAGTTTTTGTACCCAGATCTTCAAAGGTCATTCAATGAATGTACAAATGTATTGGGGTTAAAGAACTGTTCCCCTGATAGATGAGCATGTTGTATGATGGTGTTCTAGTTTTCTCTAAAATGTAAAGATAAGGCCCAAACGATAAGGCATTTACAAAAGGTGTTTAGGTTCTCCCTTGGCTTACCCTAAAATTGGGCCTTAATTTAAATGGCTAAGACTTCTAGGATTACCAAGAAAAGGCCCTAACGCCAAATTATGCATTTACAAAATAATGTGTTGGAAACCTCCCATTAAGCTTTCCCTAAAATTGGGACTAACAAATTATGTCGCCTGTGCTTTGTAGCGATTGTGCTGATGGATGAAGGGCTAACACCATTGTCAGATACTAATCTGTTTTGAATCCAATAAGTTATAATTAGTTGGGTAAATTTATCAGTTGTCATAATTACACCTGTAATTATATAATTACACCTGTAATTATATAATTGCGCCAATTATTGGAGCTGTAGTTGTCACCGTTTAAATATTGAATCTGACCAAGTGAAGACACGTCCAAAAATGTCATTTTGCCAAGGCCAAATTATATAATAAAACTGTTATTTAGTTCCATTAATTTTAGAGGTGTAATTTCCAATAGGGACACGAACTGCATGATGTGAAACTGAAATCAATATTATGTTATATCGTACTTTATTTTAACGAAGAATAACGTAAAAATAAATTTATCAATTCCGATATCCAGCTGATATCCAACCGATCCACTGATCGTATAATGACCAACGCAGAAAATTGTAGGTGTATGATGTATCCTTCGTGTATAAGAGAGCACCAAACAAATCCTAACTCTAACTCTAATCCTAATCCTAACCCTAACCTTTATCCTAACCCTAACTTTTTCATAACCCTAACCCTAAATGCTAACCCTAACCCTTTCATAACCCTAACTAACCCTAAATGCTAACCCTAACACTAACCCTAACCTTAGTATTCAGTCGTGCTCTCTTACACAAAGGATAAACCAAATTGTAATGCTAATATACATAGTACGAGATTATACTATATAATCATATTAGATTCCAATTTTGATTATTACCTAAAAATCATATTTATTTGATTAATTTAATAACAAGTGTCAAGTGGGGTAAGTACAGAAAGACAGGAAACCCATTATATTACATTTTAACCAGAATCAATTTTACCCCAATCATTAAAAAAAATTAATAGATATGAGACTCGGTATTTTCATTATATTTTGGTGACAAATGACACGCCTCTGATATTACAAATAATACAAATAATACAAGAACAGATTCTTTTCATAAAGATAAAATTAAACTTTTTGTGACCTTCAAGGTTCAAATAACCCTCACCACATGATGGTCCGTCTTTTTGTGAGAAACACTTTTTTGGAAATTGGTGTCAAAAACTGGAAATTTAGTACTCATTGCAGTATCAGGTATAAATCGTAAAATAGGGACATGAGTCAACGGGACTATAGATTATACACTGTTAAAAATGTCCGTAAAAACAGTTTCCGTAAACTAACAGAAATCTGTAAATTTACGGAAACTGTTTTTAGTGTAAAATCATTTCAATGAAAGAAATATCAACTGACCTCAGATTATGATTAAAGTATTCTTATTTTCCACAGTGTTAAATGTGCTTCAATGACTTTTGTTGACAGAAATATGTCCGTTATTTTACGGAAATTTTAAAATTTATCTGGCAGCAAAATTTCCAGAAGTTCCGTTTTCCACTGTATTTATTTTTTCCGTAGAAATACATACATTTTCTGTAATTCAAAACGAATTTTCGTAAAATATATGTAAAGTAAAGTGTCTGTTACATTACAAAAAATATCTTATAATTATGGAAATAAAATGTTATTTAACGGAAACAAAAGAAATATTCTGAAATTTTGTTGCCAGAAAATTCCGTAAATTTACGGAAATATTTTTAACAGTGTACGTGAATTATGTTATTACAGAAGCGGATAAACGGATTACACGAAAGACTAGTGGCAGACAATAGGGAATTTGATCAATAACTAATAATATCTTTAATTACATAATTATGTCAATTAACTAGTTTTGTGTCTTATTTCCTTATTTGAAGGTAGATTATTAAGACGAAGGACAATTGTTTAAATGGGTATATGGTATTATTAACATTTGACAGGTTAATGTTGAGATATGTCTAGGACATGAATCACGGTTCCTTTTTGTAGATAATTTTGTTTACTGAATAGTTGCTTGGATATATTTGATGCATGCTGGTAGTATACGATAGATCAAGGTTTTGGATAGAAAATGAAATTACTTATCAAAATTAGGTATATCTCGATCCCGGATCTCGATCATTTTCGCCAGCCCATTCGGGGCTGGTACCTGTTTCAGGTTTGGGGTCAGTTTACTCAAGAGATTATATTTTAGTGGTATTGGAATGATTTTTTTTTTTACTTTTGTGGTTAAATTTTTTAAAAATATTTTAATTCGATTTGTTAGGAAAAGTAAGTATGTTTTGCCGTTTCAACGAACGAAAACGAGTGAGTATTACCAAAGTTATGTTTGAACTAATTAATTATGACTTTAAAAGTTTAAAGGCCTAAATGTAACAATAATAGTTAATATATATAGCATCATATGTGACTGGACGCGGCGAATCAGCCGTAAAGTCGGCCGGTCAATTTTGTTTTATTTCGTGTTTAGAAAATATATACCATAAGCTTTAAAATGGTATATCATTTGACTTAAACAGCGTTTGATAAGATACTTGTTGCAACGAATTGATACACCTATGAATACGACCTTCACATGCATTTTACACTTTAACTCAGAATACAATTTGCCGAGTTTACGGCTGATTCGCCGCGTCCACTCACATATGGTCAGCAGAAGAAAATCTGTCATATCAGTGTCCTTGACCGGGGGTCCTTACTCCTTGACCACTGAACAGCGTGATATCATGTTGATAACAGATCTATAGAATCAAAATCTTCATCATATCCCCGGATCATATCACAGATTCTCAACAATCTGTGATCATATGGACCATATTGATGTGAAAGTAGTTATCTATCATATCCTGTGTCGTTTTATGGATAAAAATGACTCAAAATGTTATTGATGAAATGGTTGCTATCATAAACATCAGTTTTGTCTTTTCAACGGGAAAAATCCGATGCAAAATAAAGTTTTAGGGCCTAGCTATAATATGGGCATAATTTATGCATATAGTATTGAACAATGTACCCCATTTGACATGCACTTATAGATAAATAAATTGTCTTACTTTATTAATTTAATAACTTCTTTATTATAAATAAAATGACACATAACTATTTGATTCATAAAATTACATTCAACAAAATGATTGAAGAGAAAACACACAAGGCACTAGGCAGACTGTTATAGAATGGAGTATGTAAGATGCCATGTCCATAGCTTCGCAGGAGTTTCCGACTAGCAATCAACATGATCAGCACATTCAGAAAAACACAGTTTAAGAGTGAAGATTGTAGTGAGTAACCAGTCCTTTATAAATGTGCTGGCCACTATCTATTATAATATAGTAGGCTTAAACTATACATTGCGAATTAATTAAGTTATTTTAAAATAAAATGTACATGTAAGTTAACTCAAACCGGCAGTGTATAATATCGAAAGCAGTGAAATCGGACATTCCTAAGCGAAGATATTGAGTTCGTAAGTTCTGGTATTACAAAATTGGAAATTGAGATATCGTGGGTAAAAAGCTGAAAAGACAAAAAAAACAAACGACAACAACAACAACAACAACAACAAAACAAACAGACCAGAACAATTTGGAGTACATGTAATGAATTAAAAGAGTTGACATGAGATTAGAATTAATGTTTTCTGCTGTTTCAGTGTGCATGTTCTCATCGTTGATGGTTTGGTGGACTGTCATGTAGATGTAAGCGTGATCCTAAAAATGCCTTTCACATTGACCAAAACTAATTACAAGACCTCTTCTACATTGAGGCTGGCTTTCCCTTTTAAAGGGAATTTTTATTAAGTGGGTTACTGGTATTTTTCAATGTCTACGCTGTTACAACATTTGTTAAAATTGTAACCAAAACATGGATTACCAAGTGAAAATATGTGGATGCATTTGTTCTACCAGTGTTGATTCCAGAAAAATACAGCATTGATTTTTTTGGAATTAAAAAATACTAATTTGGCGTCACATGCGATGTTTGGTTGGGAATAATTAAGCTGTGACTTTGGTGTGAAGATATAGCAACAGAATTCACTATTCTATTATAGAAATAATTCGAAGCATTATAACATCATTCATGTCATATTAAACATTACATTTATATGCATTAAATATTTATATAGCGCTGCTATATTTAGAACGAAAAACAACATTTAAGGACCGTTCACAAACACTTGTAAGGGGGGCCTGATGCAAAAAGAGGGGCCCTGAAAATTATTTGACCCTCCTTAAGGGGGGCCCTGAAAAAATGACCACAAATTTTCCTGGAAAAATTGAGTTTATATGCTTTTCTATGGGGTTGACCCATAATTTTCATGTCAAAAAAGGGGGGCTGAAATTTTAGAGGTCTGTAAAGAGGGGCCCCGAAAAATTTTCGTGAGGAAATTTTTTTTTGCATCAGCCCCCCCTTACAAGTGTTTGTGAACGGTCCCTTAGAACAATTGTGTCATTCCTTGTTTCATGCTTTGTTAAGCGCTATTTACATGGAGACTTTACCCTTGCCTACATAATAACCATAAATTTTATTTTGATGGATGACTTGCCCTGGCGATGCAATTTACATGGGGACATAGAGTCCAGCAATTGTGACCTCAATCAACTATATCTGGGGCCCCCCTATGTGACCTATAAAACCATAACCAGGTAAATACATAACAAAAGTGTGTAAAAGCCATCAACATTCCAGAGAAACTCTCAGGAGAGAGTAGTACTGTCTTGAAAAAATAGCCCCGGTTCTGATTTTGAGGAAACTATGAAAGGTCAGAGGTCCAGGGGTATTGCCTGGCAAAATTACCAATATACACGAGGACTTTCCCTTGCTGGAAATAAATTTCCAGCAATAGAGTCTCCATGTAAACTGTGCATTATGCACATCTACCCTACTGATACTACACAGTAACCCTTATTTGAGTTTTAGGTCATTACCCTAACCTTTAATATCGATAATCAAATAACACCAACACAGAACACAAAATACTCCGCCCAGCAAACACTATGGACCATAATGGCCTCATCCCAATGCCATAGTTCAATAACCTCAATTAAACACTCATAGTGCAGACTTTTACCTCAAGTTGCAGAGTATGAGTTTTTATACCCAAATTTGCTAAGGTCATTCAATGAACGTGCAAATGTATTGGGGTTAAAGAACTGTGCCCTGATAGATGAGCATGCTGTGGATCCTAGTGAAATAGACAATCGTAAATACTCCGCCCAGCAAATAGTTACGTGTAAAGTTAGCACCTTTCTAAAAACACTGCCTGAAGTAATTCCGACTATTTTCATCAAAGGTAGTCTCAATTAAATACCGATGTAAGTTTCCAAAATATTGATCACAAACAGTGACGTTTACAAAAGTGCCGACAGAAAGTTAGACTTGCTTGCCCCGCCCAGATACCCCAGAGTTTGCATATTGAGGTGTCTAAAATTCGAAACAAAGGTAATGTTGTGTTTTCGTTGCTAATCATGATTAAGCGAATTAGTTAAGTTTACCATGCATGCGAAGTGGAAGTGAGTAGGCCTACTGTAAATTTTAGGCTCCATAGCAAAACTGCTCCGATTATATACGAAATAAATACTAACAAATGAATAGTTTGCAATATCTATAGTGCCTGCTTTATAGGTGATAACACCACAAAACAGGGTTCAATTGGGGTTTCACATTTCTTGTTCTATTCCCCTAAATGGAGCATAACCAATGAAACACTTGAACCATTTCTTGTGTGATTAATTTTAAATAAAATGAACAATTTGAGCTCCGGTTTCGTTAAAATCAGAGCAATTTTCAGTTTTGTAGTATGGATTTTAGGATCTCCAATTTTACCCAACAACCAACATACACTTGAAATCAACTCAATCGTAGCTCATTTACAGAACCAGAAATTTCACTAGACACACAGTTTTATTTGAGTCAATTTTATTCCTTGATTCTTGCCGCGACATTACATGACACATGAGATAACGAACTGCGTCTGACTTCCCAATAAATGATATCAAAATATTATTGATGTGTGATTTACTCAGCTGTTTGGCTTGTATCTTAATATCCCACAATGCACCATTCTAGGGGGACTCTTCCGCCGGCGGCAATTACATACTAAAGTAGTCCGTGTTCAAATGTCTGCCTTGCCGATCGATGCGAAGCACATAACATGTACATTTCATGACGTGAAGGGCGTAAATCACCAAATAACTTCTCCATTGAAAAGCACGTAAAAATCACCTTTTTTAAACGGCGTTTTCTACCAGGCGTGACAATATTTTTCACTTTTTAACGTCATCCCTGTATTAATTAAGGACTGAAATTTCATTTAAGCTTCAATTTTGGGGAACTTTATAGGTTCAGTTTTTTATTAAAAAATGTTGAAAAGCGACGCCGCTATTTCAACGCCAAAACTAGCATTAAAACTTGTTCCGTTAGCAGTAATTCGGACAGGTCCTACTTTTCTTGTGAAATCGATTTGTATAATTTCATATCTATTTTAGTCATTAATAGGTTAGCATCTTTCATTTAAATCAGAACATGCCATCCTCACGAAGAACATGGTCCCTAAGGACACCACATTGTCTCATGTAGCCATATACGTTTAACCGGAACTCATCACCACCATTGCACCTTTCGCGCAGTGATTTAGTGTAATACGCCCTGAATGCCTATACCACGATGCGCTCCCTAAGAATGGTGCATGATGGGATATAATGGGGAAAAAAGTTTAACATTCTTTTTCTTGAAGCGACTACTCAAAAAACCAAAATATGCTAGACTAGACTAAGTGTTTATGTTTGCTTTGCATTACGGCATAAGAGGTTTATGCCACGGTTTATGATTCACGTGTTAAAGCAATAATACAATGTTTTAAAAGTAATAATACCCAATTGAAATATGAAATTATTATTTTTGACTGTGTAAAAATAAAATAATGATTCTTATAATAATGATTACGATTCATATGTCAAATATGATTAACATTTTATGTCGGTAGTGTCTGTAGTAAGTTTGTAAATTGATAGAATAATAAAAGTATATTTTGACAAATTAATACAATTTCACGGTAGTTTTGGGAGATGCTAGGTTGATATTCGATTCTTGTGTCAAAATAGACACTCGATTTACGACATCAGAAAGTAATTCATATCTCAAAGTACATCATCGTGGGTTTGTTACCGGACTGAAGTACGAGACTCTGGATCGTATGGAAATAAACCCTGATCATGCTGATTCTGATGCAAGTAAAGATGTAAATAGTGACCACTGACTGGCAGAACTTCAGATCAGCAAAACCGATTTCAGTGTGTTAAGAATGTGTGTCCGTACATGCAGAACTCAATCAGGGTACTTTCAAAAGTGCCTAAACGTGCTAAAATTGTGTCATTATCATTTGCAGTGTAATTAGCCAACCAAAGATTACAAAATATTAAAACTGCACATTTTTGATGATTTTGTAGATTTCCTGAATTATCGAATCACTTATATTCCCTTTTAAAAGTCAGCGACATAAGCTTTATCAATAGAGTTATCATGCATGGTCACAGAGCGGCACCTTGTGTAATGGTATCGAAAGAAAGCTTTTAACCCAGCAGCAGGCAAAAAGCGTAATGGTTTACTTGAAGATCTAATGGTCAAGAATGACCAGTGTGCGTACAACTCATCTGGATTTGATTTCAGACTGACACCAAAATATCATTATCACAATCAGATTTAAATTAAAGATGATTTCCATCACTGTATATTATTTGTTTTAAGAAATACCCCCAACTTGTTGATGCTTTTCGGAAGTCTTTGATCAAAGAAAGTCATGACCAGATCGCTATTATAGTCCGATAGATAGTTAATTGTTCTTTTGTTTTTTCCTAGAATTTGTCTACGTGACATTCAGGAGTACAATATTCTGAAATAATTTTCTGCACTTTTGCAGAAATTTGTGCTGATTTAACATTTTCATCATCACTGATCATCACTCTATTGAACTGCAGGAAACATATGTCCAATGAAATTGATTGAAAAAAAGAAGAACGGACAACTTAAAAATAGCAGTGAAATATTTTTGATCAAATGCTTACAATAATTATTGATTGTACTAAACAATCCGTTTCATTGGGCCACACATATAGACATAAATCATGGTCAAGAACATGGGCATACCAGGAAATTGATCTCGAAATATTGTAGCACATTTTCGCACTTCAGAGGACATTGAAAGTGACAATAAGACACACGAAAACAAGTGATTTAATAAAACATTTTTATGAAGACGTTTGCGACAGACCATGGGCAGACATGACAATATTCATTTATAGCTGCTAACAAGCAACGGGGACAAGCAAGTTCAAGAGAAGTTCAAAGTGGCAAAATAAATCCGCATCATTTACTATACTGAACATGTTGAACTTGAGAACATCAGCAAACTTACATCATGTGTCTGAGTTGAACCTGAATCCACCGCATCAATAACACCGATCTTGTCTTTATCCCCTAAAATTAGCGATTTATTCTGGCACGTGATAAAGCAATGAAATATTGAGCATGTTTAGGGAGGCAGGACAAGATTCAAGTTACTGTGTCGATACCTGGCTTCACAATAAACGAAATTGCGGCAAAACTGTTGCAGGGGTTATTTCAATTCGGAAACGGAAAATCCTAGGTAAGCCAACCCAGAGGACACGCTTAGCACAAATTAACGATGGCTCTTGCCATCATAAAGCAACATCTACCAACCCAAAGCTTCGAACCCACACTTCCCTGAGGGAAGTTTCGCACTTCCCTGAACCCACAATCTCAGCTAATCTCTTGATCACCAAGTATTCTTTGTCAATTCATTCAGGTGCGCTCCCCTTAAGTCGCTCAAAATTTACGTTTCTCCCCTATACCATATAGATGATCTTCCAACTGTTCAATTTCAATAGGTCAGTTCGATTTAACAGATATATTTGAAAGAACCTGTCACGCGTGATGTTGTATTGTAAAATCCACACTTACCCATGTGGAAGATTTAGCTAAAGTTTAAAGTCTTCTACAGAGGGAGTATAAGTTTTGAATAGAATAGATAATGGGTAACTTCCATTTGAAATACTCACTCCATGTGTGGAAGATATAGCCTACACTCTTGTTCCGGCAGTTAACAGTCGCTAAGTATAAGAAGAAAAGTTTAAGATTTTAAAACAATTAATGTTCAAAGGCGTGATTTTGCGCTTAATCTGCAAAGTTTAACGTATGTTAAAAGACTGTTAAACTCGAGCGTATAAAGGTGGTTATTTTTTGTTACGTTAAAAGGCGTTAAACTGTGTAAGGTTTAGTGGACTTGTACTTTACCTGTTTAACGATACATCTCGCGCCACGGAATTTTAACCAATTATTGTTTAAAATGACAAAAGCAAATGGCGGCCACGAGTGAATGCTGGTCGTGCTGCTTATGGTATCCTGAAACTTCGTTCAAATAGGTAGGTTTGAGTCAATCAGGTTGCACCAAACTCGAGATTCGTTTGATAAGTTATGCATAGACATCATTGAGGATGGATATTGATGCGTTCATTTGCTAGATTTAACAACGTCATTGGGATTGACATTCTAGCGATACTGTACTGTACTGTTCTACGTGCACGGTACATGTATATCACCAATTAATGTGTGTACCGCGATGTTCAGTTTTGGGCATACGCACAATAGCTTACAATGTAGACGAGATGCATTGAAGTATCGGTATGCTGGATACCGTATCGAGTGTGTGAATTTATTAGCGTTGATGTATTGTATTTTAGCATTGTATCGTAATGCATGCGAGAGAGAAAGGCTTACTAGATTTTAATTTTTTACTCGGATACATTGCCCGGATACATAGCGGGTTGAACTGATAAAAAAAAAACAACTTTATGCATGAAATTGTATTTTTGAACGAATCTCACAGTTGACCAAGATCTGATGACTTCAAATCTATCATGAATTATGTTTCAGTATAAAATTTTTTTAAAAAGAAAGAAAGAAAGTCCCAATCATAATTAAATCCAATACAACCATTGATTAAGCAGTTGTATTTCTTAAACAATCCTTAGATAAAATAAAACATATAAATCATTATCTGTTTAGAGTTATTAAGTAAATATTGATTAAAAGACCTAAAACAACCTAGTTGGTTAAGCACTTAAACTTGAAGCTGGTTAAAGTGCTATATGCATTTATTGGTTAAAAGTTTTAACCAACTATTGATTTGAGCCTTAAACAAGAAGAAAATTAAGGGCCCTTAACCAATATTTCGACGAGAGGACCACGTAACTAACACGAGTTTAAGATTGATTAAGATTGTTTAAGACTTTTTTAATTGGCGAAATAAGAGTGTACATGATATAGGTAAAACCATAATGCAGGGGGAGTATGGGTTTCAAATGGCCATGTACATTTGAAAAACATACTCCCCCTGTGGAAGATATTTCGAAAATCTTCCACATGGGGAGTGTGGATTTCAACTGGAATAGCGCAATATCCGGTCCATCTATAGTAATTGTGTATCTCTTTCAATAGGTTCTCACTCGCCTATTTCTGTGGTCGAGCTACCAAAACAAATTGGGTATTGAAAAATCATTAGTAATTCATTACCGCAAATTTGTTAGCAAGATGTTGTTGTTTAATTTTTTGGTCAAAAAGTACAGGTGAATTTGTGAATAATACTGCGATACTCTGGGAAAGTAGATGGCTAAAGGTGTAATTTTTCGGATATGAACTTTCAGTTCCCGTCATTTTTTACGGGTAACTTATTTCTAATAATGTATAGTGGCATTATTACTATGCTAATTCGGAATTACTCATACTATCAAATTGATGTAGAAATTTAACTGCAGACCATTGTGTTAAAACTATAAAACAAAATGATTCCACAAATTTCAGACCCAAACATCTTCAATTATTTGACGGTAGGAATAAAATGAATGATATATGCTGTTGGTAGCAGTAAACCACAAACAAATTTGAATATACAGGGTGTCCCTGAAAGAACTGTAAACTTTTGGTTTAAGCTTTGAGCTCTTCGTGTACTATTGGTCTCGGGTGGGAGAATTAATCCTCTCCCCTCCCCTAGACCAATACTCATTTTAATGAAAGCCCTTGGGGAAAATTAATATTTATAGTAATATCTTTGCGGCAAATATTTGTTATCGGATTGTGGTCGCATTATTTTGACGTACCCTATCTGAGTCATATACTCCAGTATAGCATTGATACGGGTCCATTGGAGAAGATAGAGAAAATTCACAAGAGTTTATCCTAAAGTTTGTGGTAACAGATATATCGCGATAAACACATGCAGAACGCGCGGACATGACACATCCTGAAATATCCTGGACATAAAACTATATAATACTGACCTGAGTAATCTCACTTTTAAAGGCGAAGTTCAGAGATCGATATTCATTCACTGTAGTCTTGAATCTGACCCCTTAAAACTTGGGAAGACCATAGTCATTATGGTCATGCAAAGTTCACAGATGCGCACAATAAGCGAAACTTTGACATCTAAAGATTGAAATAATTATGAATTAAAGACAATCTGCTATGTATTCGATATAAACAGAACATAAATCATAATAGAAATTTAATCTGTAATTGATGCTTACTTTATTCATCAGTTTCATACAGTAAAACCTTCTAAAAAATCTCAAATTCCGTCGACCTATACGTATTCCTTTTCCGTTATAAAAGGGCATTAGCATTAGCAAGTGATTATGTGCGATTAGGTATCAGTGTCATACCGATGTTGTGATTTTAGCTGAGATTTTATGGTCAAATTCAAGTTCATATCAGGGTGACTTAAGACAAATAACACAGGGGAGATAGTTTACTAAGACAAGTAACCCTGAAAATTTGACATACTTTTGATATTGTTGTATCTCCATGGCTTATGGAATATGGTAAAACTTCCGTCAAATTTCAATTACCTACAAGGGCGCACCATTAGATTTTCAGGGATGTATGATCGGGCTGATTTTGTTTTGTTTGCTCCACTAATCTGTAGCGAAAATATGTGTTTTTATTTTTTCTTCAAAAAACTCCCATGCCCACCCCTCTTAATTTGTATTTAGACATATACAATACATATACAATTTATACCGCGCACAATCTAATTAAAGGTCTAAGCGCCTTACAGCTTAGTTTGACAAAAATATTTGAAGCCCGGTTTGAAGTTCCAAAGGTATAAACCTGTTTTGTACCAACAAAGGTAATGGGCAAACACCAAACTGAGATTTTGCAAACTGACGAATCACACATGAATCAAACACGTCACTTCTGTAATATTTAAAAACGCACATCATTGTTCAATTTCTAGCAGCGCCACAAGACAATAGGCTCAGACAATAGACATTGCAGTGGTTAGGTTCGAATGTGTTGTCTTCAAATAACAATGGTTTGATTGATTATTTGTTGCTGTCAATCAAATTCGGGCTCATCAATACACCAGTCAATTATTAATGTGGAACATTAACAACAGGCGATTCAGACATGAATAAGCGCAATCGAATTCGGGCTACATTGAAACAATTGGCAGTTCTTACATAAGTACAGAAGTACAAAAGTTATTTTTGCAATACGAAAAGATTTGAAAAATTTTCGTCAGTGGCTTTTCTTTAAAAAGGTCCTACCTAAAAAAATATATACATATTCATTTCGTTCAAGCTTTCGCAAGTGACAAAGACCTGACACAATGTGTTGATGTCAATTTTTGATACGATGTATCATTTGGTATTCACTGCTGTAAAAGTAGCCTACAAAGATCCAAAGAAGCCTGATGACCCCATGTTTCCCCACTTAAACTCTGTTATACCTATCATCTTGCATAGTGGCCATTTAACATAACAGTTTTGTGATAATGTGATTGACTCTTTCATTGCTTCTGATAAAAAATCTATTAAAAACATATCAAATAGATTTATTGTTAATTTCCTTCAAGATATTGATCCTGTTAACTGGTCAAAGAGCTTATTCTGGTCAAAAAGCTTATTCCGATCATCGTATCCGCAGTTTTACCACACCGAATCATGACAATGGGAGTTCCACAGCATATTCGTCAATGTCAAAGAGTCCATAAACATGATAAAGAGTGTACAAGCATACATCGCATTAAAAGGGCGTTTAGGTGAATTCAGAGATTTTCTCAGTAATGTTGAGTTGATTCGCTAGATTATTTTCTAATCTAACAGAGCTGGCGTGTTTATGAAACACAGATGTACGTTAGACCTCTTCTTTCATTCATCCAACATCAAGTTTAAGATCATTCGGGGGATAACTTGTGCACAGCATTCCTGCGGGTCAAAAAGTATTAAGCCTAAACTGACTTTATAGTGATATACGCGAAAGGATTCGCCTGTAAAAGGGAAACCAGTTTGCACTTTACTTATTTCAAGAATGAGAATGTGCTATTAATGGCAGCGACCTCCTTTTGTATCTTTGTCTTTCGATTAATATAATAAGGTATTTTGCTACTGCTATAGAAGAGACTTGTCTGCTTGTGAACAGTATTTCTCGTACCTTCTTTGGTTAATGAGAACCATTACTGACATGTCCCATTAACATCCAAACCTATATGCGCACAGGCTTAGGGAAGCATTTGCAATAAAGTCCAGATTCCGAGATGTTTTCCTATTTGATGGTATACCATCGTATACATGTATGGGTGCATGGGTACATTGCGTTTTGGGTACATACATTTCAGCAATTTCGGTATTCGCTACGTGCCCGGTTCCGCCATTATGCACTATGTGCGGGGAGAGCCTCGAACTGGCAGCATACATGAATGGGAATTGAACTAGTCATAACGTTCTGTGTAAGGTTACATAATTCTTCCTTTCATGTATGCTGCCAGTTCGAGGCTCTCCCGCACATAGTGCATAATGGCGGAACTGTGCAAGTAGCGAATACCCCTTCGCAATGTTCACTTGCCCAATTTTGGTGGATTTCAGCAGAGACACAAAATGCGCCCAAATTTAAAAAACTATGCGTATGCCAATTTCCCTCTCACATATGCCAAAGTTTTTGTGAAAAGTATAGTAGTATATCGATGGGTATTAAATTTACCTCTGAATATGACCTTTTGCTGTATGTGCGTGGCACATCTCCGTACAAATTATTTGGAAGACTACCCAATGAGGTAGAAAGCATCATAGTAAAACCAAAAAACCCTCCTCATGTCCTTATAATAAGAAACCATTAGGGCCTTTAATGGGGGTATCAGCACTTTTGGAATCCCTAATGAAGTTCAAGGCATGTGCCATACTTTTCCCCGATGCTTATTGGTGACTATACCATTTTGAGATAACAAGAAATGCGAGAGTTTAAATATTTTAATGAATGTTTCGGGAATGTGTTCGTGGTATGTTGTATTTAAAGTTTACGTTTGTTTTTGGTATGGCAAGGACCCAAGGAAAGGATCCACATAGTAACAAACTTGATGTATAGATGACCAACATTGTACATTGTACATTAATGTATCGATGACCAACATTGTACATTGTGTATCGTTAATACATGTTACCACTCAGAGCAGAAGGGTTTGACTCAGTAGATTGGACTTATTGTTTATGTATTTTTGCCGCTTTAACACGCATTATCCTTGTTCCAAGATACACAAACCGTGTATTGCTTTATCAGCGAGAAATTACCTCACGAAAGTGAAAGTATAGAGTCATTTGATATTCGATTGCACACCATCACATCTTTCTATCTTTCAGTCCCCATGGTCTTTAGTTGTGATTCCATGCAATTCTATAGTCATGGTAGTTGTAAGAGTGCGCGACAATTTGTTGCAGTATGTGACTACCTGTACTGTGGTTACAAAGGACCTAAATTGGAACCTTGTGGTACTCCTCACATAAACATATCTTCTTTATACAGTTTAACATATCAAGACAACGATACTGTGTATTATTAATGATACCGTATTACATTTGCCTCACCTTATCATGTTTATCACATTTTAGGATATAGAGGTCTTGAATTAGGAAGAAAGAAACATATGAACTTAATAAAAGTATTAGTCATTTAACTTTCGACACATAAGTGTAACTATGAATTCCATAGAGAGAAGTCAATATGTTATCATGGTCACACTCTATACCAGTAGGTCCACACGGGAGCAATCCCATGTCACTCCATAGGAAAATCCCCTCTATGAGCCAAATTAGTCCCGTTCCAATGGCACAGTTCACGAACCCATATTTGACAATCATATCTCAATATTTGAACTCAAGTTATGGAGTATGCGTTTTTGTACCCGACATTATCAAAGGTCATTCTCTTGAATGGTGTGTGTCCTAAAAGATGAGTATGTTATTGATCCTATAATAAATGGACCACAATGATCTCATCCCAATGGCATAGTTTAATAACCTCAATTAAGCATTGAAAGTACAAAATTTGACCTCAAGTTGCAGAGTATAAGTTTTTGTACCCAAATTTTCAAATGTCATTCAACAAATGTACAAATGTATTGGGGTTAAAGAACCGTGCCCCTGATTGATGAGCATGTAGTGCGGGATCCTAGTGAAAGAAGACCTGCAGTTGCAGCCACAGTCATGGATCATCTGGATCTCACGCATATCACGACAAAGGTCAGATAAGCAGCTTTCTCCGGTGAATTCTTCCGAATTAATTTCAGGTGTAGGTGAAGAAATATTTTACACCAATATCAAGGGCTGTCAACTTTATAAGTTTATGGGTGAGTAAAGATTGGTTGACCGAGTCCTCGAGAGACTCCGTAACATGGTATTCTTTACAGGTACAACACTTAACTGTAGGTGTTGAGAATAGTCACTCAGATCGCACAAAGAAAGTAACCTATGCATCTGCGTAATTTATGAAAGACTTTGTCAGACACTATAGTGTAAATGACTTATCAAAAGTCTTGTGACTGTAACAATACGATTATATCCCCGAAAATATATCCGTTTTCCTATGCACAATACACAGTGCTCTTACCATTGACGCGTGACCTCTTTAATAGTGTATGTTAGAAGTATAGGCAATTGCCTAG
Organism: Amphiura filiformis; assembly: GCF_039555335.1. NCBI lineage: Eukaryota > Metazoa > Echinodermata > Ophiuroidea > Amphilepidida > Amphiuridae > Amphiura > Amphiura filiformis. The sequence continues at coordinate 2,320,907 of NC_092647.1, read as the reverse complement.
TTAACGTCACTGTGTGAAAAATAACCGGCCAATATTTTAAGTATTCTCTGAGATTCTAGAAAATATAGTTTTGTAACATGTCCTAAATTTTTAGCTAATTTAGGTGTTTGGCAATATTCGCACTTTCATGTTTTAGGAAGGATATGTAAACGACAGATAACACCAAACATATGAAGAAATTATTTCCAAACCGTGTTACGACAGCAACCATTATGCTTCTCATTTTCAAGAATACTGGTTAACAATAAGCAGACTATTGTCTCATTTCGTAAACAAAAGCCACACAGTATTGTGTACCCTGCGTTTGCTTTAGAATCGTTCACCCAACTGAAACTATAATACCAGCTCAATGCTCATTACACAGGTAAAACAGGAACATGTGTAGTGTGGATTTAACCAGAGAAGATCTGATTTAATCAGTTGAGCTGCTTTCAATGAGTGTTATCTTGGTCTAATAGCTTGTAATGGGGTTTTAAGTCCTGCAAAGGTCGTGGTGAATTCTGCTGTAGACGTGACTGCATCATGAAGTTCGTGAAACCTTATTTTGACCTCCATTCAGTTGGACATCACACGATCGGAAGTACCTCTAACCATGCTAACTTGAACTTCATGATGGATGGTGCAGACTGCAGATTGCATTTTCTTTTCATATCTTTGCCACACCTCAATCCTGGTACCTGTCAGTACCGACACTGTAAAAAAATATCAATTGATAAGAAACTTCACCAAACTTGGGTGGACACTTTGAAATCTAGCAGAATATTTGATGACATTGGTAGGAACTGGATATGATCAGATGATGGATGGTTTCGATTTTATTTCTCTAGATATCTAGCAGCATGTAATACATCACACCAGTACCTGTTTTTGATAGCGGATATTATAGGATAGTCTCATTTCCCGTGTTGACCGTGCCTTGTCATGACAACGTGACTGGATAGGGAGAGAGATAAGGAAAGGTGCACTCGACAACTCAGGTTATTGCCGAAGGTGGTACCAGAGAGAGAGAGAGAGAGAGTGAAAATCAAGATGCAGAGACGAAAGAACTATGATATTGTATTCCAGTGTGGGAACGATGTAATATGTAAAATAAACTAGAAGTTTTCACTGCATGGTACCCATCTTATTAGTTTTTTTACTAAACGTCACTGTAACCTCACTAGGAAAGCCGATGCGCATGCATGCATTCCACGTGATGCCATGACGCAATCAGCATAAAGTCATAAACCCACGGAATCGCTGGCCGGGCCTGCGAAACTCCCGTGGCTACAGGTCGGTGATCTTCAGCTTGGCATGCGAGGAGTCCGAGGTTCAATATTTTTGTTCAACTTCTCTCCTTTTTCGTTTTTCCTTTCCAATAGAAAAAACATAGCTTCTGTTAGGTCCGATTTAACCTGTAATGGCTTGCCGATACGTTGCATCATTTGAGAAATATAATTTGACAGCTTCTGCTCTATATATGTGAATAACAGATAATACTCCCCAGGTAAAATTTAACAGAAGTATTCCCCTCATTGGATTGTAAGGAAATTGTAGCCATCTTTAACACCTTGTTTTACATCTGATATCTGGAAGAGAACTTCCCATGAGTCCAGAGGTACCCGGTGTACAGGATGCACGTTCACAGCAAACATGTTAAACTAATCTCATACGACATGTTCGAAGGCACGTGAGGAATTGAAAGACATCAAAAGCTAATTCCACAAGGGGTCTGGATTCATTCTAGATTTTCCTGAAAGTTACCTGATATGATGGAATCCCTTAAAATTTTTGACGCTTTTATTTCAAAATATATCATTGCATCAGTATGAAAAGGATCACGCAAGTAATTTCAATAACTTCCAATTACTTCAAATACCTGGATAGAATTTTGGATTAGATTAACAATTTCCTGATTCTTGTCCGAAAGCCTGGCAGTGAAGTAGTAATTGCTACTGTTAGTTGGGTGTGGCGTTAAATTTTATCCTAATTCTTATATTACTGTTTATTCAGTTCACATATCTTTTTCTTGTCTTTCTATTATTCTGGTAAAGGTTAGCATGCCTACTTGAGCTGTGATGTCTAACTAACATGGCTGAAGGCAATGTGCCTTTAGTATGCGTTTTTAAAGTTTGATCCTATCGAACGGAATGACCAATACTGCCCGCCCAGTCATGCCAGTTTGATTAGATTTGTAGCTCTGAAGAAATATTCAAAATATGAAAACTTTTACCGATACGTATCCCTTTAAAAGTTGTCCTATTAATATGGATCAGAACCATGATTCTAAAACAAATTGCCTACAAAGCCATATAATGTTATCAACCTTCCAAGGGTGTGTATTTACAACTTTATATTTAGAAAAGCTTATATCATATATTTTTATATTTCACAATTTCAGAATTTGGAGATATCAAAGTAGCTGAACACTGCTAATAAATGCAACATTGTGAGGTCTTTCCTGAAAGTGCCTCGCCTGGAAACTTATGTAATATGAAAACTACTTTATATTCCGAGAGACCCTGTAACAATGCTACATGCATAGGATTTCCTGATTTAGGATAATTAGGAGCTAGGGTTAGCCTGGTAATAATGTTACAAGAATATGTGTTTATTTTCATGCGTTGCACATGACTTATGATAAGAAAAATGTATTGTCCAGACATGAGCCTTTAATGTTAAAACATTGTACTTATCGTAATGAATCGCTAAAGATATCCATGTAAACGTAAGCATGGATTTAAAATGGAAACAGCATGCATTAGCTTCCAGACATTTATATAGAACATGTAGAAACTGTTTTTGTTACTCCCGGGTTGTTACCCCTTGTTTAATTTGGAAAATAGGTCCGCAAGTTGACCATACTTTATCATGTTCATATCAGAACGTGCACAGCCTTTGCAAATATTTCAGTTGGTCTATTTTCTGAATAAACATCAATATTATCTCCTACCGAGTTTAGATTGACCGTATTTACGTGTTCTATCGCCGGTTCAATCAACTGATTCTTTTGCCAATGGCAATGACAATTGCAATTGGTCAATATTAGTTATGTTTTGATTTCGATTTCGATTTGCATGTGTGCTGTGAAACTTGAACGTTTGTGTGTTTGTATCACCAGGATCCACAGCATGCTCATCTATCAGGGGAACTGTTCTTAAACCCCAATACATTTGTACATTCATTGAAATGACCTGTAAAGATTTGTGTACAAAAACTCATACTCTGCAACTTGAAGTCAAATTTTGTACTATGATTATGTAATTGAGGTTATTTGACTATGCCATTATGATGAGGCTCTTGTGGTCCATAGTGTAAGTCTTGCGGAACAAATACCATGAATACAGCTCAGCATTTCTAGATTGGAAAAAGGAAAGTTTTAGTTGAAAGCGGCCAAGTTAGCTCAATCGGTCAGTTTGATCCCCGTGCATGCGAGTTCGTTCCCCCGGCGTAGTTCCTATTTGTTATCGTGAAATAATTGACCTATCTATAAATTACCCTGGACAAGGAACTATCTGCGTAAGTGGCTCGATTATACCCATACGAGAACTCGGAGAGCTGATCATGGCTGCGATGGTTTATTGTGGTGTATATTAAGGTGTGCGCATCTTAGCTGCAAGTCCCTGATTGTTGCTTCTGGTTTACAATGTGCTTTAGGCCACAGTGGTCAACGAAATCTTGTAAAGTATGCGGCTTATGAGTTTACTGCGGTTTCATTCATTGTCCTACTATGAGCATTTTGTAAAAGACGCTAAAGGAGGTTTACATCTATTTAGGAAAATTGTTAAATCCAATTAACGAACAAGACTCAGGTGAAGGATGGTATCCTGCCTGTTACAGACACCGTCAATGTATCATACCGTAAAACCTAGTCTACAAGCATATATAGTGCTTCTGATGAAAGCTAAATTAATCCATCCAGGCGCCATTATGGAATTTGAGCAAAAAAATTACAGATCCAAGCATAAATACAAACAATTATTATTGTAAGACCATTTATTGTATTGGCATATTTACGCATGATCGTCTTAATTAAGCTTTCATCAAAAACACCACATATGCTTGTAGACGAGGTTTTACGGTATAAGCATCTCTTCAGATACCTTCACAAGATAGGTGCTCAGATAACTTTGACATTTATCGCTAAACGAAGCCAACGATTGCATTATAAAGTAATGAAATTGAAACAGGGTGTTGCCTTTAATGCCATATTTGATCATTATAAAACCGTGTACCTGATAGTTTCCACAACATTGGTTCAAACAGGGGAGGTGTTCCTTGGTTCAAAAGCGGTTAAGTGGGCGTCGGTTCAAACAACATTGAGTTTAATTGACCATATTGTCTTCAATTACACCTGTAAATGTATACCTGAAGGATGATTACCATGATTACCATGTGTAGCAGATTGATAACATACCTGAACATGCCGAATGGGAAATGGTAAACTGTAAGAATTACCGGTTAAAAGAAGAAGAGATTGAAAAGAAGATTTCAAAGAAGTATTGATTAAAAAAGACAATTGCCGAAAAGATCCACCCTAAACCACTTTGGGTGGATCGTTTTCGCCAATTGTCTTTTTACGTTATTCACTGTGAAAGTGATTCGAATATTATGGTCATAGCTGACATGATGTGCACTTATCATGCTTATGGTCCATGGCAAGCCCGATTCGACCTTTGTGGCATTAAACCCAGTTAACAGGAAATTAATCCAGTAAATCGATTCAATAAAGCAAATAAGCTCATGCATTTGATCACTAACGGCAACCAGCTTCGGTCGATTACCCCAGCTGCAGCGTGTGTAAACTCTAATTTGCATAGAGGCTGTACGTGAAATTATTGATTGGCTCCAAACAAAGGATTTGAACCGGTGCACGTAATCATGGCGCAGTGCAGTCCATTCAATCAAATGTTGTCATCAACCTATTTGATCGCAGTGCATTGTTATGTGTGAGACGAACTGTCGCGGTTGATTGCAATCAAACAAACGATGTCTTATGTATTACTTTGTTCCGTGATGAAAATCGTGATGTTTTATTTAATCACTCTCGAAAAATGTATTTCTTTTGTAGGCCTATTACTTTGTTTTGTGATGAAAATCGTGATGTTTTATTTCATCACGCTTTAAAACAAACGATTTCTTATGTATTACTTTGTTTCGTGATGAAAACCGTGATGTTTTATTTCATCATCACGCTCTAAAACAAACGATTTCTTGTGCATTATATTTGTTTTGTGATGAAAATCGTGATTATTTTATTTCAAGAAAAAAATCTTATTAAAACGGTAGGCCCTATGTTGTTTAGAAAAAATGTAGAAAGTGATGATGATGATGATGTCGATGATGATGATGATGATGATGATGATGATGATGATGATGATGATGATGATGATGATGTCTCCAAAAGTGTCCTGGTTTTTTTTTTCTTGCCCTAAGTCGTGCGTATCTATTAATAAGGCACTTCAATAATCAATAATCAGTCCCGTGGCGGCCTCCACTAACTAGCTACTAACTTGGGTTATGGGCCCTGATTTTCATGTTCACTGTCACTTACTCATCAGCGAAGTACGACCCTTTGTCAATTACCTACAGTACCAATAAAAAATATTAAATGTAGCTTGTCCCGTTTTCGTGTGGCATTCTTCAGAAGTGAGCGGTCCGTTTACCAAAATTTTCGGTCAAATCTCCATTCAATTAACACGGGATTTGGCTAGCTATGCCTTGCCCTCACTCACTGTTTTACCAAAGTACGAATATTTCTGAACATCTAACCTAGCTGTAATTTTAGGCCATGTTAGAGAAATATATTTGCTAGAAGTTTTTGAGAGTACTTTTAATATTGGCCGGTTATTTTTCACACATTGACGTTAACTAGGCAAATGCCTATCCTTTTAACGTGGCACGATTTGTAGAGGTCACAGCTCAATGGTGAGAGCACTGTGTATTGTGTATAGGAAAACGGACAGTAACTGCAGTATGATGTTTTACGTTGATGGCTTACGTTGATGTCAATTGCTGATACGATGCATTGTTTTGTATTCAGTGCTGTACTTCAAAGAAGCCTGATGACCTATAGTATGTTTGGCTATTTTGTATACATCGCATGCTATTGGCAGGTAATGACCCCAGCCAATAAAAAAAGGTGCAATCTGTGGCTCAATCATCAAATCTAATAGAGACAACCAGAGTATACTCACCGTAACCATGGTAATTCACGTACTGTATACGGCATTGTATTGTAATTAGGGTGTTGTACTCCAGGGTGACAGAATTTTAACTTTCCCATGGAAATTCCAACTTTCTAAAGAGTGGGGTTCTGAATCACAGCAGTGAAGCTATAGTCTTATGTTACATTGTTATACAATTACTTGTGGGTTTTTTAAACACTATAATACTATACTTCAGCTCTGACTATACTTTGAATGTATGGAGTTTGTCATTGAATGGCGCATTTTCTGTAGCTCTTGTCATCATTGCAATTGAAATGGTCACTGGGAAGCTACCAGTGTTTTTTATTTAAAATTTCTCTGGACACTATCAATGAATTCTGCGCGCCAAGGAAATAGGAATTTCAAAGACATTCCCGCCTCACTTAGCTGCGGAATACTAAGTACTCCCAAACTCACTTATTTCATGAATTATAAAGTGTCATCAAATCAAAAGTCTTTTGGGCATTTAGACAATTTTAAAAATAGATTTGAATCCGACATACCCTTTTTACATGTTTTAAGAGCATGACATGTTAGATAGCTTGTAACACTTGGCTCAAATTTTATATCAGGAATGAAAGAGGGGTGTCACGTATACCAATTTCCTTGTTAACGCCGTATTTCAGCACATCCCAATTTTGCCTTAAATGGAGGAAAAAGAAAATGTTGATGAAAACATGTAATAAGTGATAATCTTTCAGGGCAGGGTGTTTATCAATTTGATCAATATTTTGCCCCAATGTGTCGTCAATTTACACATTAAATTAAACATGCTAAATGTGTTACACTAATGATTAATTTCAACACCTTAAATGTCAAATGGATATCCATAGATTAATGTAACGGATCATGCTCGGGGATCTTTAATACACATGTGTTATTAAAATTTAAAAGTATGTGGTAATTATTATCATCGAATGGCAAATGTTGATCTACACTCACTAGGATCCACAACATGCTCATCTATCAGGGTACAGTTCTTTAACCCCAAAATATTTGTACATTCATTGAATGACCTTTGAAAATTTGGGTACAAAAACTCATACTCTGCAACTTGAGGTCAATATTTGCATTCTGATTGTTCAATTGAGGCTATTGAACCATATGCCATTGGGATGATGCTATTGTGGTCCATAATGACTGAGGGATATAGATATCATGCTAACAAGTTTGTTATTCCCTGTCAGAAATTGATAATTATTATAAAATGAAGTCGCTATGTAAAATAACTACATTATGTACTTGTATCAAGAATAGTTATCAGCGTGACGTTACATCATCCTTACACGTCGGTCATTCATTGCACCTGTAGCATCTGGCCCACATTCCATGCATACCAGTGTACGAGCAGATTAGTGTGTAGTATAGTCCAATCGATACGCGCAGTTTGCGCACTAGGTACGAGTAACATAACCTCTTCACCTCAGTAGCATCTGGCCCACATTCCATACAGTGTTCGAACGGATTAATGTTTAGTACTTATTCCAATTGATATGCGCAAAAGGTACGTATGGAATGTTGTCCACCCAGGTGTAGTGAGTGTGTTATGTGTAACATAATCCCTACATCTGTTGCACCTGGCCCACATTCCGTGCATACCATTATACGAACAGATGAATGTATAGTGTTAATTCTAATCGATATGGCGATATGCGCAGTTTGCGCACTAGGTACGAGTAATACAACCCCTTCACCTGTACCACCTGGCCCACATTCCATGCATACCAGTGTACGAGAAGATGAATGGATTTCGTTTATTGTTATTGATACACGACGCACTAGGTACTGGTAACATAATCCCTACACCTGTAGCACCTGGTCTACATTCCATGCATACCAGTGTACGAACAGATGAATGTATAGTATTTATATGCGCACTAGGTACGAGTAACATAACCCCTACACCTGTAGCATCTTTTCAACATTCCATGCATTGCATACCAGTGTACGAAGAGGTGAACGTATCATACGCTAGATACACGTAACACAATCACTGCACCTGTAGCACCTGGCCCACATTCCATGCATACCAGTGTACGAGCAGAAGAATGTATTGTGTTTATTCCAATCGATATGCATAGGTGACATATTCCAATCTTAATTCCAATCGATGAACACTATAATAGGTATGTATCACAATCACTGCAATCACTGCAATCACCTGGACCACATTCCATGCATACCAGTTCAACAGGTGAATGAGTATTATTTTGATTGATTTAACGCCAATATGGAGCCATGTTCAAGAAATTTCTTTAGCATGTCTGTTTCTCTCCCTCTGTTACATACACTCTTAATGAAGCTTGTCCAAATTATGCTGAAAGAAATCAGCATTAATGATGATTAGGCATTTAATTCAATAAAACAAACCACATGCATAACTGCCTCATTAATCAAATGTCATAATGTTCTACTTGAGTTCAAATCCTACGAAGTATTTCCTTGTAATATGTCTCTACATCATGTTTTGTACTAACCTATTTCCACCTATTTATATAAATTGGAACAAGAGTAAGTCAAAATAGCAGTACGCACAGGTACCCTTTAATTAACAGCCTGTCATAAGTTCAGTTCCATTTAATCATCCACATTTTACCTAACACTTTTGGCAGTTAACGTTAAGGGATCCAAAATGAGCGTTTATTGTGTTTCGACAGTATTTTTTGTGGGACATGAGAGCACCTCAGACCTATCGAATTGCATTCTGAATACGAAGCATGTCTTTCTGATATCAAATAATTTTCAATTTTTAAAAATCACAATATAATACAAATTTTATGACAAATTATAAAATTTGATATTTTTCAAATTTTGATATATAACAGTCCTCGAAGTAAATTATATAAATCTAATGATATATTCTTAAAGTGTATGTAGCAGGAGGAAAAGCCGACGGTCAATTGAAAATTTTTACCTTTCATATTGAAGATATGGATTTTTTTCCCAAAAAGACCTAATTTTTTTTGTGTTTTGGGAAAAAATCCATATCTTCAATACGAAAGGTCAACATTTTCAATTGATCGTCGGCTTTTCATCCCACCTACATACACTTTAAGTATAAATCATCAGATTTATAAAGTAAGTTTACTTCAAGTACTGTTAAATATAATATCAAAAATATCAATTTTAATGATTTGCCATAAAATGTGTATTAAATTGCGAATTTCAAAAATCAAAATTATTTGATATCAGAATGACATTCTTCGTATTCAGAATGCAATTCGATATGTCTGATGTGCTCTAATGTCCCAAAATAAATACTGTCCAAACGTTCATACCCCAGCCCTTAAGTACCACTTCCATAAATGAATGATGAGCAAAATAGTAGCGACTGATTTACAAGGATATATTTTTTTAAATTTTATTCTTGCAGATTCATTAGCTATGTAGAAATATCATCAAATTTGTATTTACGTTTGTACAATACAGTAGTCCATGGAGCAATGTCATAATATACATAATCATGCATAACTCGCAAACGCAAAATCGGAATCAACTGAGATTTTAAAAATAAATTGTTATAGATATCCACTTCTCAAACATACCATAAAAAGAGGATGCTAGAATCACAAAATACGCCTGGTGACATTTCAACATCTTTATACACTGTTGACTTTGGCGAATAGCCACTAAATGGATTTCAAGACAACCGTAACCTTAACTATTTTAACTCTAACCCTATATTACAGTCTAATTAGCAGTGATGTACCCTATATACGATACATATACATCCAGCAGATGCGTCCATATTAATTTGTTCGTCAGTATCTATGACAAAACCGCAAATCACTAGAATCCACAACATGTTCATATCTATCAGGGCACAGTTCTTTAACCCCAATACATTTGTACATTCATTGAATGATCTTTGACAATTTGGGTACAAAAACTCATACTCTGCAACTTAAGGTCAAATTTTGCACTATGAGTGTTTAATTAAGGTTATTGAACTATGCCATTGGGATGAGGTCATTGTGGTCCATAGTGAATGGTCACTGTTAGCGTGGTTAGCAGATCGAACTCCACACTCTCCTCAGAACAAAAGTTAACAATTACTGATCATGCTGATGAACTAATATTTTACGATTGGAATATGTGATGTACAATGTACATACAGCAAAAAATCTGGCATCAGAAATTCATCGCGCCAAAATATTTACTCCTCTTCCATAGCAATATTTACAGACGGGTGGTGAAAGGATCAAATGGAGATTTTGATCGTTTACAGCTTGGTGCAGGTGTACGGAAGGTATTATGTTCGTTTGTCATCAGGTTATTGTACAGGGTGATCTTGTTACGATAGGGTGTCATTCAGATGTTCAATCTGTGGCAGACGATAAAAGATTTTTTGCAGTAGAAATGTTCGCGCCAAAAATATTTACCATTCTTTACAGACAGATGCTGAAAGGATCAGGTAGAGTTGATGGTTAAAAGCTTCGTGCAGGTGTACAAAACAATTTGTCATCAAGCGTGATCATACTCTACTCCGACTCTACTACATAACCCCTTTTGAATTTCATACTTCAATAAACTCATCTCACAATGATTGCAAGTCACAATATGCTCATGTATTAGGGCACAGTTCTTTAGCCCCAATACATTTGCACATTCATTGAATGACCTTTGAAAATTTAGGTACAAAAACTCATATTCTGAAACGTGAGGTCAAATTTTGCACTATGATTGTTTAATTGAGGTTATTGGACTATGCCATTGGGATGAGGCCATTGTGGTCCATAGTGAGTTCAGAACGAGAACCGCTCCATCCGAAAACCGCGTTGTCCGGATGCTTTTTTCTCTGGCCAGAGCGGGTCGAGATGACGGGATGAAATGATGAAAGGGCATAGCTAGGATGATTTGTTCATCAAAAGGGACGGCAAAGCAGTCTATTTCTGATCATCATGTATGTCATCAATTCATACATGTTACATGTAACATGTACAGGGTGATCCTAAACCGTGATTTGATCGCCCAGTCTGAATTTATGTTCCATCTGCAGCAGACGTTAAAATATTTTGAATCAAGAATCATTCGTGTCAGCACATGGTGAAAAAATCAGAAAAAAACTCAAGATTTTAAAGGTTTACCATGTTTACAGCTTGGGCATGCACTTCCCTGGTTCAGGTGTTCAAAACTAAAACGTTCATTTGTCAGCAGGTTTTTGCACAGGGTGATATCTTGTCTAGGATCTTGTCCGGTTCAGGTTTCCACATAATACTTTCAGAGTAAAGACATGAAAGACAAGATCAACAGTTAATTTAAAGTTTGGGATATACATGTATCAGACCGATCAGAATGTTAAAAAAAAAAACCCAATATATATAGGTCCTGTATCCATGATATCAATTACATTACTTGTCAATCAATTATTAAGGAAGAAATGGCCTTCCCGAGTCAACATTATTGCCATGTTTATTCATCTAATTTCCATATCTCGTACCGAAAAGATTTTTTGTGATGTACCCACACAATCGTAATACCAAATGAAAATCAAAATAATTATTATAGCCACATTTTTACTTATAAATCTTAAAATCGTTGAGATTTCAAACAAAATAAAGCATACATCTTAATTGGTATTATTGCTATGGCAAATACAACAAATATTTCCACCAAGTAAAACATTGCAGCCATTATTTTTTTAACTTAATCTCTGAAAATTTAAGACAAGATAAGATGTATTTAACTCCATAATTATTTTGCAGATCATGTCGATTGTTCAGTGCCGAATTGTCATCCCCACAGATAATGTCCATTGTCTAAGATGATCATGTCCATTATCTTCAAAGTGACCTGTTACCACCGCTTGTGTTCGGTGTCTTTTATTGTGGAACCGAAACCGTTTAAGTTAATCGCTGTTTTCACTAATATTTATCTAAAAGAACAATGCACGAAGATTGGTGGTTTTACAATATAATTAGCTCTATGCTTATCTATAGCAATCTCAATTTCCCCATTTCCTTTATGGTGTTTTTGCTGTGAGAAAATCGTGTCTAAATTATTGCTATCTTCAGTAGATGACGATTGTGTTTTTACATTATTTATGTTTTAAAGCTTTAAACATACATTTTTTTGGTCTGTAAGTAGCCTTTTTTTACTTCATTATGAAAGTTATTAATTTTATATGAATGTTTATTAACATTACCTTTTGATTTGTTTCACATAACAAAATATTAGAGTTACTTTATTATATACGTGGGCATTTTGTTTGTTTTTTTGAAGCAGATTTTTGTACTCGGACAGGATGTCGGTTGTAAAGTTCAGATAAATACTATAATGAATATGGCTGGATTAAAAGATTGCATGGGTATTGAACTCCTATACAGTGTAAAGGATAGTGGGTTCAAGCATTCGTGAGTCGTGACATTTTCTTAACAATGCCTTAAAGATTTTCAAAATTTGTCCTTGCCTATGTTGACGTTGATATTCTTATGGACATAACCAGTAACCGGTGTTATAATTACCATAATTAGTGACTTCTGCTGTCTCATATCATGTAAATTCACCTCACCTTCGTTTGTTTACCCAACAGGTGACGAGGTGTCCTCGATTGTCCGGCGGCAACCTTTTTCTTGTAAATTCTTTGACACTGTTTCAATGCCATCCGAAAATACCAGCATAATATTGTTTTTGTCCGGATAATGAGAAAGCTTTTGATGGTAAAGATTTACCAGGTCATTATCCTTATTGTTCAAACATACGCTGATCCAAACATTTTTTCTCTTTGTATGATCACCTTGATATACCTTATTATCTTAATTAATTTAATATATGTTTTGTTCCGAATTGTTAAAATTCGCACATTCGGTGATATTTTTTGTTGTGGAATGTCAAGAACATTTTCGCGGGCAATGACCTGATCGACATTGAAACCCAACAATTACAATGATTACTATTAAAGTACATGTAACTATTTACAGCAGGTATAGTATTGTAATGACCAGCTGCCTGATTGATTGGTGTGTAGGTTTTTGATTAGACGATGTATTACTTAAATTGGATACTTTGAAATGCCTTTTTAGTTTGCAATAGCGCTTTCTCTTGTAATGTTGGCATATAAAAGGGCATAATGTGGAAAGTTGGGGGATGAGGGGGGGGGGGGTTAAAATTTGACCATTCCATTGTGACCATTGCATGGAGAATGAAACCATGTTATTGTTTAGAAGAGAGCAACAAATGCAGAGTTATATTTTCAAACCAATATCCTAATATCTGCAATCCATACAAAATGTTAACCCTTTAAGATTTAATTTAAATTTACGACTTGGGTGAAGTGACCCAAAGTACCATCTACCAATTCCAGGACGGTTGTGTCTGAAAATGATGTAACATCAACGTTTCCAACTAAATATGAAAATTTAAATCTTGTCAACCAGACATACCTATTTTTGACGGCCGAACCGACGTTGTGACTGAAACCGTCAGTTTTCAGCTGGGTTGTGATGCAAATGACAACGTTGGTTCTTCCCCCGGGGTTCTTCCGTCCAAAATTTAGCGCAGTGATAATATTATAGTGCGCTACGCACAGGCATAAACGCCTAGACTTTGATCCACAAGCCTCAGCACACTTTACAGGTATGTCTGGTTGAACAGATCAAATTAATTAAATCTTAATTTCAACATACCCAGATGAATGAGAATCTACACAGTTTAACCCTGATAACTAATTGATTATAACCAAGAAATGGCGGTTTGCCAGATATTTGGAGACGATCAGTGCTTCATAAGCTTTCATCAGTGGCGGCGCCAGGAAATTTTTTTCGGGGGTATTAGGGGCAAAGTGAATTTCAGGGGGTAAAATCAACAAAGTTTGCGCAAAATTACCGTAAAAAGTGGAAATTTTCGTAATTTTGGGTTTTTTCTGGGGGGGGGGCAACAGGGCGGGCAAGAGTTCTGACTGGGGGAGGCATTTGCCCCCCCGTGGCGCCGCTACTGGCTTTCATATAGTCCTTTACGACCTTTAAGTTTAAGAAGACTAACGTGGCTATAACGTTAGGGCTCACTCATCTGATGAGGGGCTGATTTTAATGTTTGATGTCCATCTTGATTTCCAGTTAACGTTATTACTATAAGCCAATAGATATTAGCCCCGGACATAATTCAGCATCGAAGTGGTTACGTAATTCTCTTGGTTACCGGATCACGCTACTTTGGTATGCCTTCGAGTGCCATATACTTTATGTGGTGATCATTTCGATCGTGGTTCATTACTCTAGCGCGTGATCCCGTTGACATAGTAACATTACGTAACTTCGATACTGAATAGCCCATCATCCCAGCAAACACAAAACGTTTCCGACATCATTCGCAAAAGGTTATAAAAAGTTGTCAGAAAACGTTTAAATGTCGGGTTATATAAAGGGTATATTAAGAGTATAAAACGTTTTCATAACCTTAAAAAACATTTGATAATCTACTGCTCAGCAAACAAAAATGTTTTAAAGAAAACGTTTAAATGTCGGGTCATAAAGGGTATAAAAACGTTTTAATAACATTCCAAAAACATTCTTGAAAACTTGATACAAAACTTATGTTATTTTGGGGTTGAAAAAATATTTTGCGAAAAATGTTTATTTGCCCAAAATATTTTCAATAACGTTTTAAAAACGTTTTCATGACCTTTGTATAACCCGACATTTAAATGTTATTAAAAGGTTTTGAAAAAAACATTTTAAGAACATTTCTGTGTTTGCTGGGTTTAAACATTTTAACATAATGTTATTTAAGTATTGACACAATATTTGGCAAAAATGTTTGTAAAAATAGTTTACAAAAACTTTTTATGAAAACATTTAAAAGTATTGTTGTAGTGTATTTTCATACAAAACGTTTTAAAACGTGATCATGACCTTTATATAACCCGACATTTTAATGTTATTAAAACGTTTTTACCTAAACCAAAAGCCAAAATATAACTTATTTAAAACGTTTTTAAAACGTTTTTGTGTTTGCTGGGATGTGTGTTCCACACTTCAGCAATATTATTATGTTCTGACCACAGTTACGTACAGAATACTTTGAGTCACCCGAGATGGTGATCACCTGTCTTACTGTTTGCTTGCTTAAGCAGCTAACCATCAACCATCAAGCATAGAACCGTAGAACCGGACCAGGTGTGTAATGGGCCATATTTAACATCTCACCATGGTGTACTTGAAACTATTTACATTATAAAATTATATCAAAATATCAAATTCCCTTTTCCTACCTGATGTAGGCCATGCATGATATAATCGTTGTTGCAAACGTCGTAATTCAGACGCCCAATTGGGCGTTTTCATCGAATTTTGCTTTGGCATAAAAAAAAGCCCCCCAAAAAAGCCTCCCAGACTACTGTATTTTGTCAGAGAGTGTGAGAAAATTGAATCATGTGCATATCTTTATGATTGTATACACTCAACCAGATCCCAGATCCAGAAGGATCTTTGGCTGAGAGGGGCAGATTGAAACTGGAAGAAACAATGGGACATTAGTTGAGAACGCTGAAGCATGGCATCCACCCCTCCCCAATATAAAGGACTTTGGTAAAATGTATACCCCATGTTCTCAATGGTAGATTGGGCGCATTTTTGTAGTAGAAAACAGCCTCTGTGTGATGAAACATGTAAAAATATATGGTAACATTGCATTGGGTACAGCTGCGGGACTTTGCACCCAACCGTGATGTTACACGCGTCCTCAGGTGACTAGAGGTCTTTCCCAGTGAGAGTTATGTCTCCATAGGAGGCAAGGATTCGTACCCCTGGGCATAACACAGCATATTGTGTTATTTTGTAGACGGGTAACACGGTTTAAAGCTTACATTATGATCACGTTTAGAAGTAAATTGATACATAGGAATTCATGCAATATATTTTGATATGACTGGATGGAGTCTGTATAGTTTGTGTTTAATTAACTTCTATCCAAGAAGATCATGAATATGAGGCTTTATAGCTCTATGGGTTTGTTGATATTCATAACCTTATATAGCTCTGTATGGGTTTGTTGATTCACGTGTGCCCACTACCGCTAGTCCTAGGCATACAAAGGTTCGCTAGTCTGAATGTTCGCCAAATACGGACCTTAAAAGGGGGGGGGGACTTGACGGTCACTAGTCCGAGTTGTTCTTAGAAATGACACTCCGTTGACCAATAAGACGGGTTTAGAAACGAAGCCAAATATGCGTAGGTACTTTTTGTGTCACTTTCTCGCCAAGACTAGTCTCCAAATCCTGCTATACTAAAATAAGTATCGCACAGACTCAAATTGTTTTTAAGTATAAACCGAACGTATATAAATATAGTTAAAGTTTTTAACATTTGTCATGAAAAAACGCGGGAAAGAACTTTGTCATCATAAAGATATGAGTACTATTACTACTATACCTTATAAATTTAAAGGACAGTATCTTGATATGGCATTCAAATAAATGGCATATTTGCCTATATACGTTTTCTTTTTGCATTTGTAATAGTGTTTTTTTTAAACATTACACCACCACTGAATACTAATAATTCCAACTTGAGTGATCCAAATTAATTATGCAATTATGGAAGGTTGTTTAAACTTTTCCACAATTGTTGAAATTAGTTTCTATAAGTATTGCTACGTATCGGTTTAAAAACCGATATTTACCTGTGTATATAGTGAAGTACATCATGAACGCAATTGCTCCGTATTTTGTGAAACTAATTGTCGGTGGCATATAAGAGGTGCCGACCAGTTGGATGATACATGTCATAAGGACGAACAATGTAAATAACTTGGAGCAACACTTTTCATCCTTTAATTTAAACGAGATAAGACAGCTTTTGAGGATGTTAAGGTTGCGGTAAAGGTTAGAGTTAGGGTTATGGTTAGGATTTATGGTACGGTACAAAGTGCACGCAGTATCGTGATTTACAGCTATTTACGTGCGCAATTTGTATTTACCAGAGGACTCACATATGGATGACTTTTTGAGACACTCAGCGCCGCGCCGTATAACTACCAAATGACTCTAACGACTTGTGTGACGTTGGACATGATGTTAGGAACGAACTGCGAACTTGCATAATTATTACATTCCCTGAATAGTTAAGTGGTATGCTGAAAACAGAGTATAGACCTACGATTTGATACAAGAAATAAGAAAAAATGTTAATGTTCTTATTGCTAGACTTGTGTCCAGTCCTCGTTTACGGAGTTTAGGGTTTATGGTTGGGATATGGCAGTCTTGTAATAAGACTAGTAGAGTTGCACCCTATTCGGCAATCGATCGTTCCCTAAGTACATTGTATATATAAACCAGGTTCATCAATGAGGCATAAGACATATATACCTTAATGCACTTTGTATAACATACAAACCAGTAGCTCAAAAGCTTTGATGTAGACCTATTTCTTCACGATAATTCCCCTTTGCTTCAGCCCGCTCCAACTGGGTGGTTTAGTTACGCCCCTTCCTCGATGTGAAGTTAATAGATTGTGGCACACAAAGTGCCGACACGTAGGTGAGACTTGTCATGTAGGACAATGTCGTTGACTTTGAGGCATACATAAGTGATCCTTTGCACAAAACGTACATGTACATTGCTTACTTTAAATAAGAAGTATAGGAGTTTACTTTAATAGGACAATGCCGGTATACCGGCATTTGCATCTGGACCCTTGCAAAATCATACGACTTTTCAGCATTTTGTCGAACATATCTTTTGACCGCTAACATGGCTATTCCACTATCTTAACAAGAATGGTTTTGATGTTCTGCCACCAATAACCATGATAACGTTATTTGTCATTTGTCGACATGGTAAAGACTCATGAATATGCGTCTTTGTATTGAATCAAGAGTATAGAAAGCTATTATATTCCTTAAACATGAAAAAATCTGATACATAATGATAGCAACAAAACAAGACCAAGAGGAAAGGAAAGAAATGGACATTGCACATTTAGGATTTACACTCCTTTAATGAAAATGTTTAACATTACCATGATTACTCTCCATAACGCCTTTGGCCTATTTTATACTGCAACCACTGCAACTGCAAAACAAAGCATACCTAACATTATTTTCTTGAAGCATTTATTTAAATATAACCTAAAGGTTTTATTTAGTACATGCAACGAAGGCAAAATAATATTACTCTCCAGATAGTAAATGACTGTATAAAACAACGGGTAACATACTTGTGGTATATAAGCATTGTTTTTGTTGATGGAACTGATATCATAATTATCTAATAATGTTTAAACTAAGGCGTCATCTGCTACCTAGCCTACCTAAAGACATGTACACGTAGGAATGCATGTATAATGCAATATCATGGCATCGATGAGATTCCATTTTCTAAATGCACCCCAAAAGCCAACTACATTCTCGTACACAATTTAGGCTTACTATAAGAGGAGCCCTTATGTTGTTGTATTCAATAGCAAAAGGCTTATTCCAAATAATTCTTGTGGGAACATACGCATGTTGATTGTTCTGAGGCTATTATTAGGTTTAATACTTTGACATGAATGTCAAACTCAAAGTCTGGATTTACTGAAAAAGTTAGCAATGTTATGTTTCATTTAGAGTTAATGGATAGCCTGCAGAAGTTGCCAATTTAAAGCGACAATTGAGAGCATTAAACATTGTGTGACACAATGTTTTGTGTAATAAGGAACATAGGGTAGACCAACTTTGACAGAGATTTGTTTGTTCAGTATATATATTATTTCAAAATTTACATGATTGATTTGCGTAAAACTCATGATTG
This sequence comes from Amphiura filiformis, assembly GCF_039555335.1. NCBI lineage: Eukaryota > Metazoa > Echinodermata > Ophiuroidea > Amphilepidida > Amphiuridae > Amphiura > Amphiura filiformis. The sequence goes on along the minus strand of NC_092647.1, from coordinate 2,301,992 downwards.
AGCCAACATTATTTGCGTTTTAGATTAAATACTGTTTTTGAGTTGAATTTTCTTTTGTATCATTAGATGGCAAACCTATATGCATTCTGTATATGTGATCGTACACCACGAATGAGCCATAAATTCCGCTCAGTCAATTTTGTTTTATTTCGTTTTTAGAAAATATAACATAAGCTTTAAAATGGTATATCATTTGACTTCAAACGATATCTTGAAGCGGAGTTATGGTTTGTTAAACTTTGCTCCTTCAACAAAATGGTACCTTTTTTCGGTTTTACATGTGTCTCTTTTCCCACATTGCTGGTAATATCAAACAGTCATAATAGCGGTCATTTCAAATCATCCCCAAGTCAATGAGGTTCAGGGCTCTCATTGTTAATTGTTGGTTATACATACCTAGACAAAATACAATGCTTTGCATCCCACCACTTGAACAGGATTTAGCCAATGCAAACAAAGACTAGAGCTATTTAAATAGACACAAGTAGAAGTTGATTATCCACTTAATAGGATTATTGATTGGTTTAAAAGGTGTTTGACTGGCGCTAACAAAATGAGATACATGTCATACCAAATTGAGGTGCATATAAATACGACCTTCATGCACATTTTACACTGGAACTCAGAATACAATTTAGGGCATTTTATATAGATACTATTGTGTCAGAATGTCCGCACTTTACATCTGTTTAGGGAACTTCTCCCCTCTGCAATAAAATCATCATTGCAGTGTAAGGCTCGCAAAATCTGCAAGGGTAGCATTAAACAAGGGTAGTTCTCAAATGCAGTGAACGGCAGAGAAATTTTATGCTTTGCTTATAAAATTGGTATCGGATTAATCCTGCTTTCTGACAGTTTTGTGATGCAATTTCATAGCCTGTGCTATACCAGTCATCATGGTCATGCGGGTTTTCGTATTATTTTTTAACCATTCATGAATACCATGTTAGTATTCACATATCTACTTTTCTTGTAATCTTCTCGTAGGTTGGAAGTCTTGGTCAACATGGAGCTCCTGTCCTGTTTCTTGTGGCGGAGGTATTCAAAGACGAAGGCGGTTGTGCGTCAAAGACGTTGCTGATGCATGTGAAGGGTCGGCGGAGGAAACTCGCAATTGCAATGAATTTGGATGCACAGGTACGTTTGTGTTTTGTTTATTTGGTTAAAATCATTCATTGTTCAAAATGATTCCTACACAGGGTGAGGTATTCGAATAGCTTGGCATTACCATGATCGGAACTTGCATTGAGGTCTTTCCATGGCACGTGTCTCACAATTCAATCAAAGTAATGGAAAAACTGGTAATCATTCAAGGAATATTCCCATCTGCCTTGGGTCGAACCCATGGCCTTTTCTAGCAGATTCAAAGACCTCAACTACCGTGTCACGTGCACGCAGCACTCTCTGTAAATTGATAAAATATTTTATTTGGGACAATTGCAGATATCATTCTTAAACATCAATATGCTTTCCAAATTTCTGTCAATACTCGGATGAAAAAACCTCTCGAAAACATGGGGCCTTTCGTATAAATCTATAGAGGAAGCAACACCAGAACATTTCTTCTGGGGTGAACCAAACCTGTCTGGTTATCAAATTAATCAGCGACAAGGTTATTTCTGAAGACCTGCTCTGGCGGGGCTTCCTCTAAAGCTCAATAACACACATAGGAGACAAATAATACATGTGTGAGGCACTGTACTATTATACGATCATGACTTGAAGACCTGAGCGCAAGAAGACCGTAAGTCCACTTGGCCCCTCAACATGTATATACTAAAGTTACGTATAGTTCCTTAGGGTTTTATAATGTTTAATACATGTTCCAGGGTGATAACATCATGAAAGGTTGTGAAAAATTTGTTTTGGCCCCTGAACATGTATAAAACATTACCAAACTATACGAAACTATATGCAACTTTAGTGTATACATGTTGAGGGGTCAAGTGGACTTACGGTCTTCTTGCGCTAAGGTCTTCACTTGATGAGATGATTAAGCGTAACTTTGCAGCGAATAAAGATTCAGCTAAATCAACCAACAATTAACACGTTTACATATAAATTTGTACTGACGTTTGACAGTCTCCAAAGGAGACCCCAAACCGCGATACCAGGTGCTCATTAAATTAAATAAATTAAGGGAAATTAATTTGACGAATAGAGACGAGGGCACCTACTTACTTTGTCAACCAAAAACAACGGGATATTTAGATAAAATATTACACTGATTATGTTTTGCTTGCATTATAAATACCAATGTTTTGACAAAAGAGTGTTTTTAATGAGAATCAATTCAACGTTGACACTATCATTAACACGATCAGAAAGATTGCTGTTATTGTGGGAGGCATGGGCGTGGCAATTAGTTCCAATACTGTTAAGGGTCGGTACCATACAAATCCTTTAAGTTCTTATTAAGTCTCAGGTAGAATAAAAACGCAAGTGTTGACAATTTGTTATTTGTTTTCTCTCAACTGAAAAGGTGCTTACTTTTAGGATTCGTGTCCCTTGAGGACTAAACATCAAGGGTTCATATCCCCTGAGAACGATTTTAGTCCCAGGTAGCTTTAAGTCGTTATTGTTGACACATTTTCGTTGTATGGTACTTGTGGTACATACTCCCGTTATGTTATTTTGCGTTAACTAATGTTGTTTCAGGTAATGTGTTATCTTAGCTCTGAGATTTCCGTTTTGACACTATCTGAAATAGACTAGCAGACACAGGTGTGCATTTTGATACTTTTGAAGAAATAATATTTGTGGAGTAATAACATATTTAATTTCAGCGCTATCTGATAACGAAATATGACATTTAAAGGAACATTATATGACATTAAAACGACTGCTTGATTTCAGTTTACTGTGTCCAGCACGACAGAAATTCATTGAAGGATCATTACGCACGATTTGCGCAATCGACTCGATTTAGGTGACCGAAGCTATTATGCAATTACGCTAGGATGGGTGGGGTGCGTTTGTAAATGCCGTCTAACGAGGACCTACATATGGATACACACCGTAAAACGAGGACACACCTCCAAGCGAGGACGTCCTCGTTTTGAAACTATGCCCAGGATGACGTAAATGATGCAAATATGCATATAAGATAGCATATAAGATAGGTCCCCCATAGCGGGTATAGGACGGGTCTCAGTTGGATAGTAAGTTGCCTGGTGTGTTTGCGTGAGGTCCACGGTGTGTCGATTAAAAACGGGTGTGTAAGTCCTCGGTTAGATCCTTCTAAAGTCGAGGTCCTCGTTTGAACGTATTTACAAACAGGGGTGGGGTGGTGTCTGTGAGGGTCTTTCATGAAAAACATTTTTTAACTGCTCAACGTCAACGTCCCTCTTCTTCCCCTCTGTGTAATTCACAATAAAGGGGTAAGCACACGTCCAAGGGGGTCTGTGAAGGAGCAAAGCAAGGCTAAGGGTGCCGGGTGATCATGGCTCCTGCGTGCATGATGGAGTCCGGATAATTTGAAATGTCCCTTTAAAAGGATAAAAACTAGGTGGAAGGCTTCTTCTTCCTCTATGTTCTCTGATCTGATTAACAATATAAATCCTCCTAAACTGGCGTCTTGAAACAAAACAGGCGTAACCTGCTTACGCGACTAATCATAATTAAAGACACCAAATGAAATATCACAACAATTTAAGACGTTTACAAACCAAACAATGTTAGTAATACTTAAGGATTTGCTCTGGCTTAGTTTTATACTCAACAATAACAGGTTTATAACTCATTCCAAAACCTCCAGTTGTCTTTCAGAGTGTTGCTCTCTATATCAAAAAGGTTAAGAACCACTGACCCAATACTAGGCATATTTGCACTTACTTGAATGTACATTGATATTAATGACCTCAAAAAAGAATAAATATCACTATTGTATTTTCATTATATTTTCCCATGCTTTCAAGCCTCCCGACTTTAGTATGGGGAGTTTTAACTCCAGCGGATTAATTTGTCGATTAACGCGGTTGTTGGCGCATAGGATGAAGAGGGATTTGTCTGTGTTTTCATGAACTTTGCATAATCGAAGGATTTCATTGTCACATCGTATATTACCATGATTATTGGGGTCAACCACAACCATGGTAAAGATAACATCCACAATCGGGCATTTTAAAGTTTGTACCAACTATAGTTCTATAAATGTATAATGGAAGTTTTAGGCATTTCATCTCACTGGGCCCCAGTATCAACAAAAAACATCAAGGCCACGGGGCCGGTAGGCCCGAGGCCGGAGACCTTCATAGTTGAGTTATTTACTATGTAGTTCTAATGTGTTAAATGTTATCATGGTTTCGGTAAGACGCTAATAATTCCAGATTCAAATATGAATGATATTTATATTTATAGTTTGTACTGGTGAAAATCCCATTTAAATATGAATGATATTTATATTTATAGTTTGTACTGGTGAAAATCCCATTTAAATATTTGTGATGATTTTGAGCTTTGAACATATCAAGAATAATCATCCATTTAATACTCATATCATAATTTTATGTGATTTATATGTTTTATGAAATTTCATGCGTTCTGTGTTTTTCTCAAGATTTTAATGCTTTATCATTTTTCAGTCATGTAAACATTGGTAAAGACAGGATGCATGCGATAGCGAAATAAGAGGAAAACACTCATAAATTCTGTGATGTCAATGTTATCTTGACACCAATAGTATAATCTAATCATTTCATTTACTAAATCATATCGTCTCCTCTTATTACGTGTTGGTAACACTCAACCAACTTGTGTGGCCTAATGGTTAGGGTACTTGCCTTTAGTGCATGAGGTCCCGGGTTCAATTCCCGGCTGTGGAGATTTGCTGGGACATTGAATTGGGGGGTGGGGGTCTGAAATTTAAAAAAAAATGCAAAGTTCCCACTCAGGTCCTTTGACCAAATTAGTCATTGATGTAGTTAAATAGCTAAATGATATAATAAATATGGCTATCCAAAACTGAAAAAGATGACCCCCTGCATACTGGCACCGACGTAAAACCTTCTCCTGCAGAATATAAGACACATTATCAATACTAGAATAACCATTGGTCCCGGATGAATATTTGGGGATAGATTTTAGTCTATATGGATCTCTTTCTTTGATTAAAATTCCAAAGGAACAGAAATACATAAGAAAACAAGCAAATAAAACAATAAAAGATCAACGTATAAACAAGCTAAAAATAAGGAAATAGCTTATAGTCTAAGACCCGGTCTAAGACAAAATTCATGGATACAACTACAAGGTCATGGATTCGATCATGATCAGTGCATTCATATAGTCGTAAAAAAGGAAGATGAAGTTTAAGTCTGGTCACTTGGGAATCATACATGGAAAACATTAATTACTATGATGAAATAGGACGTGAGCTGGGTTGATTACCCGGGTTGATTACCATGGTTTCTAAATGCTAAATACACGGGTACCAACGAAGAAGCTGGACCGGGGCAGCAAGAGGAATCTGTTAGTGATACTCAAGTTGTATTTTATCGCAAAAATGTATAAAGACAAAGAGAGACGAGACAGACATGTACACACACTAACATACAGACAGATTGCAGACAAAAATAAGATATGTGACCGTACATCTTGCATCACGCAAGTAAATGTACTCAATTCTTGACCGTGTTTTAATAAAAATTAGAATAAAGCAGTTAAATTATAAACTATTTGTGGCCGTACACTACGAATGAGCCGTAAAGTCGGCAAATTCTATTCTGAGTTACAATGTAAAATGTGCGTGAAGGTCGTATTCATAGGTGCCTCAATATGGTGCGACATGTATCTCATTTAATAGCGCCAGTCAAACACCGTTTAAAGCAATCAATAATCCTATTGCTGAAGAGGATAATAAGCTTCTACCTATTTCTATAGAATCTTTAAATAGTTCTAGTAGTTTGCTTTGGCTAAATCCTGTTCAAGTGGTGGGTTACAAAGCATTGTATTTTGTCTAGGTATGTATAACCAACAAATAACAATGAGAGGACATTCCTGAACCTCGTTGAGTTGGGGATGATTTGAAATGACCGCCAATTATGACTGTTTGATATTTATCATGTTTATTACCAGCAATGTGGGAAAAGAGACACATGTAGAATCGATAAATGTGTACCATTTTGTTTAAGGAGTAAAGTTTACGGCTCATTCGTCATGTACGGCCACATGGATGTGCTATAAAAAGCTGCGAGGCTGATGCAACGAACTTTACATCATATTACATTACGACCCAGAAAATGACTAAAACAGGACAAATTTCTACTTGCAGAAACATATTACAGGGCACCGTATTTCTCTTTGAAGCAAACATGTTGATGCAGATTTCCAGTGCATGTCATGACCACAATGGCCTCATCCCAATGACACAGTTCAGTAACCTCAATATGATAATAATAGTGCAAAATTTGACCTCAACTTGCAGAGTATGAGTTTTTGTACCCACATTTTCAAAGGTCGTTCAATGAATGTACAAATGTATTGGGGTTAATGAATTGTGCCCTGATAGATGAGGCTGTTGTGGATCCTAGTGTATGTGTGCTAAGAAATGATGCGTATGGTAAAGCCGGTAGCAAATTATAATAAAATCATAATTAGACATTTTATTTGTCAAGGCGGTCAATATGCCTGAAGAGCTAATTTGCACATTCCTAAATCGTACATACGGGTAAAAAAACCTATGCTGTGCAAAGTTTGCTGATGGACGCATTTGGGGGACATTCCTACTGGACTTAGGAAGTTTAATTCCATTAATATAAATAAATACAGACGGCACGTGTTTGACCGATATAATTATACTGAGAACTCCAAACATGTCAAAGATCGTGGTTTTTTGAAATTATTATTGATTATTGTAAGTAAATATCCTGCAGATGAAATTAATCTTACCCATCATGGATGTCTGAATCATTTAAAAGATGATGGATATTGACCCAAAGATGCTGCCTTATACGGTATGCTCTTATCGCTGATTTTGTTTACTTCAAAAATCAGAATATTATAAAGTATGAAGCTCCTCACATTTCTTATGAATACCGTACTTGCACTAATTTGATCTCACTATGGGCCATAATGATCATCCCCATTGCATACCGTAAAACCCCGTCTACAAGCATATAGAGTGCTTCTGATGAAAGCTACATTAATACAGGCGCTATTATGGAGTTTGAGTTAATAAATTACGGATCCAAGCATATACAAACAAGTATATTATTTTAAGACCAATCTATTGTATTGGTATATTCACGCTTGCTTCGAATTAATTTAGCTTTCATAAAAAACACTATATATGCTTGTAGACGGGGTTTTACGGTAGTTCAATAACGCTTGAACTTGAAATTTTGAAAGTTGTGGAACACGAGTTTTTGTACCCAACATATCCAAAGGTCGCTATTTAAGTGTTGAAGCATATTGGGGTTAAGGAACTGTGTCCTAGAGTATTGTCATGTTTGATGATCGTAGTGTCTTTAAAAAGTTTACCATCTCCTTAAGCATTTAAGTGCAAATACAAAAATAACCCTTGGTACTTGAACATGTTAAGTAACAAAAAGTTGAAGTTTGCAACTACTTTAAAGAATGAATTTGACACTTCATAAACAAATTACTGCACAAACTATAAACATGTGTGCATATCTTAAATATCCGAGTCAATGACTTTATTTGATGATTAATGGTAAACCGAGGAGACTGACGTTCTCGTCTTCTCTTTATGTTAAAATCAACTTGTTTAGACTGTGGGTGTTGGTTTACTGTTGAAAGTTAGAGTGACTGGAGCCTTTGGTTGGTGCAAGTAGTGGATGGTTTTACTCAAGTCAGACGGCTATGAACTGTATACGTACCGAACGTGACCGTTTGCCAATGTTTTAAGGATGCATTAAAATGGATATAATGAGATTATTAAAATCGTGGATAATTAAACAACCCCAAGAAACGCTATAGGCACAAAAGGAAAGAAAAAGAAAGGCGAAACAGAAGAAGAAACAGAGGAGGAGGAGGAGGAAGAGGAGGAGGAGGAAGAAGAAGAAAGCCTACATCAGTTTCAGATTTAATTTATGTATTATGCCAATTCTGAAGAGTGTAATGTGTCTGTGTCCCAAAATGACCAATTCCCAACCATGCGATAGTTTCAATGCATGGTATTTTGAAATTTTACTAGTCAATCAACATGGTAAAAATGACAACTTTCTTTTCCTTAGTTTGCAGTAAATAAGGTCCATCTTTGCTATTGACTTGTGATTACAAATGTAGAAAGAACGTTGACGTTGTATGCTGATATCAGAAAAGAAGATTGTGCCCTGCACTCCTGCACAGGTACTGTTCAATGGGTCTTAGGATTCCCTGTTACTGGATATTGATATCAAGAAAGCCTTTGATACGTTCGCACAATGTTTTGAGTTTTGAACGTGAAGTTCATCGGAGTGAAACCAAAGGCGGGACCAAAGGTCCCACACGTCCAACATCCAAAACCATGCATGGGCAAGAAACACAATATATCCATTGTTTTCTGTTAATACTTAACAAGTACATAAAGTGCCATCCGACCCGGCCCTGTAGCGAAACATAGGTCTTCATCTCGATATAAAAGGGTACTACCACATCCCTAAACAGCTAAAGGTGAAAGCCACACCTTAATGGATGCATTTTGCCTCAAGTTTAGTACGGCTCGATCAACTCAACCAGACATCAACATTTTGAGACAAAACATGACTTATTCTTTGACCAAAACGCTCTCTGGTAAATGTCGCACGTGTGATGGTGTCAGATGAAGATGAGCCCCGGGGTCGTGATGTGTGTTTGTGTTGTAATTTGCAAGACACTGTGCAACAATTGGGTGATGCTTAGGTATTTTTGCAAACGGCGAAGCATTAAAATTGTTTAGCTTCCCCCTTCCCGCCCACCCCTCCTACGGCACGCTTGATTATGTTGCTTAGAAATTTAACCTATATTTGAAGAGCTTATTTCCAAACACGTGCTTCTGATTTACCTGTGCGATATTGCAATGGGTTGTGATGCTATTATAATTATTCAGTTATTCAGGTATTCAGGTATTATAATTTCAGTTGGATGCACCATTACAAAGCAAACAGTTGATGGATGCACAGTACAATACTGTGAGAAGCCTCGGTTCCCAAATGAGAACAATAGTCTGCATATTGTTATGCAGCATATGGTAAATAATGGCTTGTTGAAACTTGTCAAAGTATAAATTGTGATTGTATCACACAAGTAAATGAGAAACATGTGGTTGTGGACTTAATACGGTTTGGAAATAAGCTCTTCATTTTTTAACATTTAAAGGGCTTCGAAAAACAACTTTATTTTCAGTCACACCAAAATGCATACTATTTGAAAGGCGTGACTGTGAATGTCAAGCGACAAAACCCTCTTCTCAAAAGACTAAATTACTGTATTTTTGACATGGGAAAATGACGACGCATGGTTATAGAATCTGCTATTTGTTTGTATCATTTTGACAAGACCATCCACTACATGTACTTCCACCAACCAAAGGCTCCAGTCACTCTCACTTTCAATAGTAAACCAATACCCACAGTCTAAACAAGTTTATTTTAACATAAAGAGAAAATGAGAACATCAGTCTCCTCAGTTTACCATTAACTGCCATTAATCATCAAATAAAGTCATTGACTCGGATATTTAAGATATGCACACATGTTTATAGTTTGTGCAGTAATTTGTTTAATAAGTGTCAAATTCATTGACTTAGAAGTAGTGTTACATTGCTTCTTTAAACAGTTTCAAAATGTAGTCAACAAAATAAACATGTGTATTCATTGTTGATCTTCAGCAGAAACTGTAATGACGCTACCATTAGCCTGGCTTCTCTTGACATCTTTCTTGAGAATGAGATGTACTTTGTGTTCCTCTGACGACCAGTTTGTTATACATCATGTATTGTATCATCTTTGAGATGGGAAATGGGTTATCTTGTTGCTTCTTATCTCCTCAGACATGTTTAGTCTAGTACTCACTATGGACCAGAATGGCCTCATCTCAATGGCATAGTTCAATAACCTCAATAAAACAATCATAGTGTAAAACTTGACCTCTAGTTGCAGAGTATGAGTTTTTGTACCCAAATTTTCAAAGGTCATTCAATGAATGTACAAATGTATTGGGGTTAAAGAACTGTTCCCTGACAGATGAACATGTTGTGGATCCTAGTGACTGGTACACCTAGCCCTGGTAAGATCTCCACTCTATTTAACTTCTAAAGCTTCTCAAAATGCCAGCTGATAAATAAGGGAAGTTCTTATACATTTTCAATACCCGTATTGCAAAGTTAATCCTGATACACGTCTTTGGATGTTGTCATTGCTCTAATGTGATTGATTCGTTACCAAATTCACCATCTCGTTTCTAAAGCAGTTCATAAGATAGCAAGGTCACCATGGTCACAATGTTTTTTGTTACCATGGCTACGTGATCGAACATCTTTACTGCTACAATTATACATTTCATTTTATGTAGAGATGTATCTCGTAAAGTTTCAGAGTAGCTGGCGAATAAAGAGGAGTAGTCGACGGGCAGGTCTAATAAAAACTTGTGAAATGGTTCAAATGCAAAAAAAACCTGATTTTTTTCTTGGTTAACAAATTGTAGTAAGCTGTATGAGTATTAACTACACTTTTCTTAATATTCGCCGAAGAAGTGACGTCATAATCAGATTAACTACCATAGCAATAGAGGAATACAATTTTTGAATAGATCGCCCTACACTACAAGCAGATTGCACTAATCACCCGTGTATATCAGCAGTATGTCATCTTACAGCTGCGAGTGATCAGCCTTTCTTTGACATCCATGGTTCAATGCATCGGTACCGCGTGAACGTGATAGTGCAGGGCGATATATTCAAAATTGTATTCCTCTATTGCTATGGTATTTAATCCGATTAACTATACGTCACTTCTAACGCAGCGAATAGTTAGTATCTAATTTGTTTTTCAATACAATCTTTTATTTGCCCTAAAAGGTAGCCGGCGCTATATACATGTATAGGGTCGAGTTTTCACCTACCGCCGAGGCTTTGACATAATATTAATATCTGAATTATAGAAAACTCATAACTGACTTGGATCCATGACCATGTAAAGCACTTTTCTTTTCTAATACGTTCTTCATAATCTTTAAAACTTTTTATCAGCGGCGTCTCCTGACAGTACATCCCCACATAACTGCTGTGACATAATACATCCCCATGTACTTAACACTGTACAGATATTGAGGAAGATCCATTTAGTAAACTACCCCGCGCGGTTTCCCCCCAATAATGTTTGGTCTGATGACATTGAAATTGACATTGCTGATTTCCACCTACTAGTCCCAGAGGGACACGCGAGGACATCCCCTGTCCGGGATTCATTCCATGATGGCATGACAGATACTTAGACAGATACCACGTCAGGAATAAATTGATACCGTTGGACGCTTCTTCTTCTGGGTGAATGTTGAAGGAAGACGAGTTTGATCTAGGGTTTGATAAAGGTGCAATTGGCGGCAAAAGGGTTTAAGTTTTAATTCACCTTAATTTAACGGTGTTGATTGTAATTACTGCATAGGTTGTCAACCTATTCGTATTACCCTAAATCATAATCTTTTTTTTAAAGGATAGGCCCCTACAAGTCTAAAAGACCTCATTCACCAGACGTGTGTGCATCCATCTGAAGACACATTTTCATCATGGTGTTTTTGCCGATTTTAGTGGTGAAGGGTCATTATTAGAAACTAAAACTGTGTTTATGAGGCAAAGATAACATAATATTGTGGAGGCCAGAGACGAAGAAAGAATCAATTTTGATTTGACCTACTTTGTAACAATTCTATGTGTCTCGTCCACTTTCCAACTTGTCCACTTTCCAATATGTTGCCTCGGTTTAGTAGAGCATACTGCATAGACATTTAACAAATGGCTGAGATACCCGTTGTACAAACTGAACAGATCCAACATGGTATTTTTAAATTTTTACTTGATTATAAAAAGCGCAGTGATACTGATAGTGCGCTACGCACAGACACAACACCTACTACGGCCTCAAAGCATCCCATAAACCATCAAACAGGGACTTTCAGCTAAGAAGTACACACTCTAGACATTCCACAATAGACCTTCGCAGCCGGGACCCGCAACCTCTCGCACCATAGTCGAACGCCTTATCGATTGAGCTAACTTGACTGATTATCAATATGATGATTGAAGATACAACAATGCAGGCATATTCTGAGCTCAATGGGATATATTATATTTTAATCCGGCCAACCTCTGCTTGAATGCTCCAATTGCACTTACAACTTTTTGGGCCAATGATGGAAAAATTATTTCATTATTACCAAAAACAAAGGTTATCCAGAATTACGAGTTTAGACAACTTTCGTGATTTTCAAATTTGTCAAAATTCCATTCGGAACTTTCAGCGACAAGTTGAGAATTTGAACCCTTTCAAGACGTCCCCCTTTTACTCTTTTCATCACAATCTCGGCCCCTTGCATGCAATACGCACCCCAGGCATATTATCATAATGGCGCTTCGACACGTTTCTCCATATCGATGCTAACAGATGACTTATTTGTAATACAGTTGAAATATATCAGAAAATATATCAATGTAACTTTTATAATTACTGTATGACTCATTATGATACAGAGTACATTTTTGTTTATTATTTCAAAAAATAACTGATAACAATCGGTGTGAGGTCGTGTCTCAAAAGACTTGACGTTGGGTGGCTATTCCAGATGAAATCCATACACCCTCTATAGAAGATATACCGTAGAAACCCGTCTATAAGGAATAGAAGCGACTGTGATGATAGCATATTTCACGCTAGCGCCCTCCACAATATTATATCATTATGGAATTTGAGCAAATCATTTACCGACACAAGCAGGTATACAATGTATTATTTTATCTTTATTTCGCATCTCACGAGCATAGCTCACTTGGCAAGGCATAAGACTTTGGTTCTTTAGATCGGAAGATGGTGAGTTCGAGCCTCATCACGGTCACACAAACTTTTATAAACAAAATATTGTTCAAACTTTTCATTTATATTTTCTTGCATTTTCTAAAGACTCCTTTCGTGATCATTTTTTTTCATATTTAGTTTAATTTATTCTATTGTTTTTCTTTTATTGTTTCTTTTCTTTGTCTTTTTTTCTTGTTTAATTTTATTTTTTCTTTATTTTCTTTGATTCATATAATATTGGCAGGATAAGGAGAGGAGGGAACTAAAGACCCATTCAGTGATTTGCTCATCCGGACGATCGTAAAAATCATCAAAATTCACCTTTGTCATTGTCATAGATGTGGTAACATAGCCTGCTAGTGGTTCAGCAGAAAACCGTGTGACACATAATATACATTTGGCTACATTTTATTATACGATAAATACGAATTTATTAAACATGGTAACAAATATTCTCTAGCAGATCGGTTATACGACGGAACTGGTAGGCATAGGCCTATTATAAATTCGGGATATTAAATATCTTCCTGACGAGACAGATCTGCGCATGTGGTCAAAGACGATTCCTTACTAGCCACAGACCGTCCGCTGGAATTAGTTGAACATGAACCATTCGCCATGGCTGTTGGTCGGACCTCTCATCTCTCCACATCGATTGTGACCTATAATCCCCGACATTGCCCTTATGAACTCACATCCTCCTGTTTTATTCAATACGCTGGCGAAGTTACGTAATAATCGGATTAACTACCATAGCAATAGGTGAAAACAATTTTTGAATATACCGCGTTATACACTGATACGTTCAGGCGGTACCTCTTCATTGAACCATATCATGCTGCACCTGTAAGATCTTTGAAAAGACCAGTATTGTATTCAATCTATGATTGCAGACATACACAGTACAGGTGATGAGTGTAACCTGCTTGTAGCGCAGCGCGATATGTTCAAAATTGTTTTCACCTATTGCTATGGTAATTAATCCGATTAATTACGCAACTTCACCAGCGTATAATGGCCGAATAAATTCTGACCATCACTTGGCTTGTTGGATTCGTCTATACTACAATTCGCTGTCGAAGTGACGTAATAATCGCAATAACTACCATCAAGCAGATTGCACTAATCACCCGCGTATGTCACCAAACATAGATTGAATACCACTCTTTTCATTAATACTAATCTTACATGGCGAGTGATTAGCATTTCTTTGACAACTATGGTTTAATGCATAGGTGCCACGTGAACGATGAAGTGCAGGGCTATATATTCGAAATTGTATTCATCAATTGCTATGGTAGTTAATCCGATTAATTACGTCACATCGACAGCGAATAGCCTATAGTATGGGTTCAAGTGGAACAAAAATAGTGTATGTCCATTGCTAGCTATGGTAATTAATCATGTTAGTGTTTACATCACTACTTCGGTGAAGACAAGAGAAGTGTGCCTTCTCTACCAACGCCTGTGATATAACAGGTGCAAGCGAAACAAAATTGAATGACCAGAATAGTTTCCTTTGTCAGATGAATTGATTGAAGTTTTTGAAGACACTCTATTCTTGATGGGACAATAGATTCAAATATGGAATAATTATTATTCCTCATCTATTTTTTTTTATTGAAAAAACTGCAATTGTGGCAACAGAACAATATTTATTTTGATTTCATTTCAAGTAGAAACAAAATCGTGCTTAAGCCAAAAACGCACCCTACCTACCATTCCTCAAGAATTGGGATGGCACAAAGGTGCAACATAGGTTTTATTGCAAAGACGAGGACAGACAAGTAGTTACAACACATCTGTCTAACCGTGGGTTTCGCTATTATTTAGAATAAATGCTTTTACTAGTTTCTATAAAACCACAAAATTACTAAAAAAAACTATAAAAAAAACAACAAAAAAAAAAAAAAAAAACAAAAAAAAAACAAAAAACACCTAAAATTAAAAGTAGAAAGGTAGATTTGAAGAAAGATAAAAAGAACATGTCAAAAGGTTAAAATTAAACGAGAATGAAAAAACGGAACCGGTGCCCGGACCATGCTCTCTTCAGCATGTCTTCAGTTCCAAAGTCTGACGCTCTATCAATTGAGCTATACGATCCTGATACACGAAACAGTCGTTATTATGTCAATACAATTGATTGGTGTTACAACATACTTAGATGGAATGCATAGCCACCCAGTGTTAGTATATATTTGCTCAAACTCCAAATACAACAAGCAACCAATTTTATTGAGGGCGTTTCTTAGGTATATCCTTGTAGACGGGGTTTTACGGTATATGACTTTAATATTCCACACATGGGGTGTAGATTTCAAATAGAGCCACCCATTCTGGTGATCCCATTTGAAATTCACACTCCTTGTATGAAATATTGAATCAAGTCTTCTACAGGGGTGTACGGATTTCAAATGGAATAGACCAATTTACAGTTGAAATTGTTAACCAAATTTGGGCATGTCTGATAGGAAAATTATTTTATTGAAATAGTGGGAAAATGTCAATGAAAGGATAAATTTTGCTGTCAACAATGACTAACTCTTCTTAATTAATGATCCGTATAATAGTTCATTTTCTTGTCGGTGGTGAGAATATAATAGAGTATAGCTGAAAAACTCATGAAAATACTGTCATTCAAGAACCATTTAAAGTACACGGTGGTGCAGCAGTACGGGCTCTACCTCGCAATCGAAGAGTTGCGAGTTCGAGTCCCGGCGGTGACAACGTTTTGTGCACTTGGGCAAGGCGCTGTACCTCACTTTCCTCTCTCAACCCAGGGGTGAAATTGGGAGCTGTTAGGAATATTGTTTATTGAGCGCCGCCCATATAAATGTCAACATTTATTAAGGATTCAAACTGATTTCAGGTAAAATTTATGATAATGATTATCAGAGCAGCTTACACATTTTAAGTTTGTTTTCAGTGAAGAATAGCATAAATACAAATGTCAACGTATGAGACCTGCCGCACCACAAGAAGCTACAAAAGGTCGTGTCTGTACTGTACTTAGAAAAGCTTTAGGCACATGTCAATTTTAAACCATCATTATAACATGTTACCCAAACTCAAAAAGACACATTGAAGTCTTATCTACCGTTGCATTGCTTAGAAATGGAAATGTGATTTTTGAACTTTTGAAGCGTACTGCGAACCATCAAAACATGCCCTATGTCTGCAGATAAACAAAACATTGTCATACCTTGTTAGACTTCCTAACACCAAATTTGCTGTTAAGTAGCAGCCAATTTGGCTGCTTGCTCAACTAATTCAACCTGATTGTGCAGAAATCTAAGAAAACGTTTTTGAATAGCAAGAAGACCCTTGGATGTAAACAAGTTAAATGGCAGAAAGACGAAACCAGCCTGCATCCGCATCAAAATGGATAATGAGAGGAATGAAGATCACATCAGGGTATCTCTGATGATAAGAGCATGGTCGGAGGCTGATGTCGTGTCTTCCCAGAAGCCTTTGCGCATATACTAAGGTATCATGATCATGTGATGTGGCCCAAACAAGAAGAGTCGGATGTTGACTTTAAGATATGAACATGATCATAATTATTTAAAAATAAACGAATGTAAACGAATTTGAGTAATGGATATAAAGGGGGGGGAATGCCTCTTCTGATTTACAATACTTTCACATCAAAAACGTTGAACACATTAACCGAACTCTTTATTAGCAAATGCATTATCGTCTATGATGCAACAGCTCGATATAAGGTTAGCAACTATTGTAAACTGTTGCGATATGGTAGTTCACAGCATCTTGCGAATGGTAGTGAGCTATGGCAAAAATTGAACTCATAGCGAGTGTGTAGAAGAACTCAAATATCACAGATATTCTTTTGTAGGTCCTGTGGTCCTTGAGTTATGTTGTAAAGAGGACTGAAACACTTTTGTAAAACGTACATAACTCATTAACAACAACAAATCAAGCAAGTTTTCAAAGTATATGATTTATAGAATGAATTATTGCAAAACATCAAAGTGTTATTTTTCAATAATATATTGATTAAGATTTTTTTGGCTGCATCAACAAACAATACATCGAGTACCCTTAAGGGATCCAAAATGAGCGTTTATTGCGTTTCGACAGTATTTTTTTGTGGGACATGAGAAAGCACCTCAGACCTATCAATTGCATTCTGAATACGAAGCATGTCTTTCTGATATCAAATAATTTTCTTTTTTTTTAAATCACAATATAATACAAATTTTATGACAAATTATAAAAAATTGATATTTTTCAAATTTTTGATATATAACAGACCTCGAAGTAAATTATATAAATCTAATGATATATTCTTAAAGTGTATGTAGCAGGGAGGAAAAGCCGACGGTCAATTGAAAATGTTGACGTTTTATATTGAAGATATGGATTTTTTCCCAAAAGACCTATTTTTTTATGGTGTTTTGGGAAAAAATCCATATCTTCAATACGAAAGGTCAAAATTTTCAATTGATCGTCGGCTTTTCATCCCACCTACATACACTTTAAGTATAAATCATCAGATTTATAAAGTTTACTTCAAGCACTGTTAAATATCAACAATATCAATTTTTAATGATTTGCCATAAAATGTGTATCAAATTGCGAATTTCAAAAATCAAAATTATTTGATATCAGAATGACATTCTTCGTATTCAGAATGCAATTCGATATGTCTGATGTGCTCTAATGTCCCAAAATAAATACTGTCCAAACGTTCATACCCCAGCCCTTAATGCAGTGATTTTCTAAAGTGGTTGGATCAAGATTACGCAACATTGATCATGAGAACCCAAATGAACACTAACTTGCTATGAAGGGTGTGGCTCGTTGTGTAAATCAGTTTCACGCTCCGTATCTTTTACGCAGGATTTTGGAGCTTTTTCAGGTGCATGAATGAACATGAAATGGGAGTATCGCACGGGTATATATATATCGTGCGGACTTAATATCACATTAGTGTACTCAGGGAATGTAATACATGTATGTAGATTTACTCGTTTCTCAAATGGTGACAGTAATGTCCATATACACTATGGACCACAATGGTCTTATCCCAATGGCATAGTTCAATAACTTCAAGTTTCAGAGTATGAGTTTTTGTACCCAAATTTTCAGAGGTCATTCAAAGAATGTACAAATGTATTGGAGTTAAAGAACTGTGCCGTGATAGATGGACATGTTGTGGATCCTAGTGCATGTTGGACTTAACTGCAGATCAGATAGAGTTACCAAGTATCGTGGGATATTAAGAATACCTCGTGTATCTGATGGTATATCAGTGATGTCCACTAATGTCCACTAATGGCAAACCATCTGTCCTGTTACCAAAACCTTCTGAAACAACACAGGGCGGATTACGCCAAAAAGTGCACAACAGCCGCGGGGTCATCAAGAACTAGCCCTGTATGATAGTAATGACCATGGTATTCATATCAATTGGACCGTGACCAATGTCCACCAGTCACTAGGATCCGCAACATGCTCATCGATCAGGGCACAGTTCTTTAACCCCAATACATTTGAACATTCATTGAATGACCGTAGAAAATTTGGGTACAAAAACTCATACTCTGCAACTTGAGGTCAAATTTTGCACTATGGGTGTTTAATTGAGGTTATTGAACTATGCCACTGGGTTGAGGCCATTGTGGTCCATGGTATTCATATCAATTGGACCATGACAGTGTACTTTTGATCCTCTTCATCCATTATATCATGTTTATCAACATCACATCACAAAGGATCACATCTCCAGGACTCATCTTTAACCTTTTAATGCTGGTGTCAAATACACAGAGGCCGCACGCTCCTCTTTCCTCATTATTTGAATAATATTAAGGGACACACTATTTGACTTACAGGGTGGGGGCTGGAAGTGTTTTGAAAAACAAACTACACGAGCAAAAATATAACACATATTTCCTCATATAACTAACTAAAAACAAAACTTTCCCCGCCTAACTATCCGACCCCAAATTCCAGCCCCCCTGGAAGTCAAATGATGCGTCCCTGTAAACATGTTAAAGAAATCAGACGTTTTTTCGTTAATTTCCTTCAACAGTTCCCAGAAATTTTCTCTTGTTAGGGGAACATTGTCCTGTTAAAGGCGTTTTCATCCTTACAAAGTATCATAGGAACACAAAAAGGGTACAATATTACCGAAATCAGCTTTTCAAAACTTAATTTACAAAATCACCGAGCATTGATGTGATCATAGCCACACTTGTCTTAAAACGAGTATCGAGAACAAACATGCAGTCAGTATGTCAGTATCAATTCATTGTTTCTTGAAATAATTTTTATATAATCAATATGTCAATCAATCAGTCCTTGTGATTCGATGTTGGGGTGCGTTGACACAATTTACGCATAGGACATCTGGAGCAATTTGCCCTCTAATACCAGCCATTCCATTCAGCCATCCAAACATTTTCGTCTGAATATCCAATGACCGTTAAAGTAAGCGACACCTTTAGTGATTGGGTTGGGCTGGAACTGGAAATCATCCATTAAAACTACCTTGTGTTTGGGAGGCAGCGAAAACAAAATGTTTTGTAGGATGGAGACGAAGGAAGATTAGATTTGGATTTGACCTACTTTGTAACAATTCTGTGTGTCTCGTCCAATTTCCAACTGATTTCGAGAAATATGTTGCCTCGACTAGTAGTGTAAACATGGTAGAGAGATACTAGTAGCTGGAAGCTGTTGAAATATCCAAGAATGAGGCACTTTATTATAAGAATTGCAATAATTCTAATATCAGCATCCCCGGATCAACATAAAAACATTTCATTCTGGCGGATTGGAAATGATTTTGATTCGACAGAGTATCGTCTAATTGCCAACTTCGAGAAATATGTTGCCTCTGTCATGCCTGCTAGTATAGTGTAGTTTAGACATGGTAAAAATAAGAGATAGCTGGAAGCTTTCGAAACATCCACGAATGAAGAATATTGACCGCTCTATTTAAACGCTAACTATAATGCTGATCTAAGCATTCAATGTAATGAATTTGATTTTGACAGAAATTCTAAAAAAGTTTGAAATACAGAAAAAGTCATTACTTTCAAAGAGTCATCGTGCAAATGACTACAATTATAACATTATCAAGCACTAACATTCCATAAATCTTTTTGATAAGGTGTTAGTCTTTTATTTCACCTTCCTTCCTTTATCACCATCATTGACAATAATGCTTAGGTATTATAATCGTATTTTCCAATGACCGTTGAAATAACACCGAGACACCTTAGTTCGAACCTGGAAATCATCCATTAAAGCTGCCTATAACCATCATGGTAATCTTGAAAGAGAGAGACAACCAAATTGTCATGATTGTTGAGGATGGAGACGAAGAGAGATTAAATTTGGATTTGACCTACTTTGTAACAATTTTGTGTGTCTCGTCCAATTTCCAACTTATTTCGAGAAATGTGTTGCCTTGGCCAGTAGTATAGACGTAGTCATGAATGGTAGCAAGAGATATCTGCAAGATGTTGAAACATCTCTGGATGAAGGAACGTGAGAAGAGTGGCCGTCACCCAAGGGGGGGGGGGCACATCATAAATTTTGGTGGGTATAGTATACCGTATAGTGCTTACCCGGAATTTTGAGGTGGTGGGTCTTTGGGAGCTGATGGCGTACCGGTAAAAGGGGATCTTTTGGAGCTGCGAACAGTCAAAATCAAGGGCCTTTCTTAGCTTTCTGGTTGACAATCGCTTGAAAAAAAAACAGAATCAAGGGTCTTTCAATGCTCTGTTTTGATCAAAATTCAGGGGTCTTTGAAGCTGGCGGTCTTTCTGGTGGAGCATACCTGTATGATCATGATGTTGAGTGTCCCTCACCGGGGGCCGTCATTCCAACCCGAAGTCTAACCCAAACTGTGACACCTCTCGGGGTGGAGGTCGTTATTTTAAAATCTTGTCTCACGAAGGCATCCCAAACTCTATGTTCTTCTGACGTTCTGATCTAAGCCCTTTAGTCTTAGCATAATCATTTACAAATAGTGACTATATGTTACCATACAGGTTTTGCCCATTGTGTCTAAAGATTCCGTAAGGTAATGGAGATAATAAAATAATATCTTATCTTAAATTTATTATTTTCGATACACAGTAAATGGGACACATCCAGGTAAGAACATTATCATTCAAGGAAAACTGATTGTTTGATTTTTTTCTTTGTCTTTCGTCTTCGTAATATTTCCAACTTGCTTTACTTCATCGCAATCACGGTTATCCTGTTCATTAACTAACCCAAAACCTACTAAACCCAAGAATCCCTACACCCGGTGTACCTCCTCTTGAGCGGGCGGTGGTCAGGCGGTGGCGGGCAAACCAAGGCGCGCCTCCAACCAAATCCAACCCCCAAAGCGGGATAGTAAAGGATTAATAAAATGTTTTTTTTTTAATTCTTGCTGTTTATTGATGGTTTTGTTCCTTCAAGTTCAGATTTAAATAAATTGATTTTCAATTTACTAATACAGTACTGTAATATTAATTATCAGTGGCGTAGCGTCATAGAGACACGGGGAGCACGTGCCCCCCAATCAATCTGAAATTTTAAAAAATCCCATAGGAAAATTGCCGAAAAATGGCCTGTGCCCCTCCCAATCAGACCCGGTGCCCCCATCATGGTCGGTGCCCCCCCCCCGCAATGTGATGACCCACGCTACGCTACTGTTAATTATTGTAGTGTCAGCAAAGAAACTAACGATATACTATATAAACGATTTCATTTACACATAATCTAAACAGTAAGGGACCTAATAGAGACCCTTGTGATACACCACAGTTGACAATGGTTGATAACTTTTTCTCTCGTGACATTGCTCGCGTTGTGACAGTTTTAACATCATCTCTCTTATAATTTAAATTTAGGCGTGTCCTTGGTTATTCATGACTTTTGTCACATGAACAAAATTGGTCTCTTTAGAAACATTTCCATATTAACATCTTGAAATCCTACAATTTATAGATAAAACCAATTTTTTTAGTTTCTTGAATGTAAAACGTCCAATTTAGAATATGAGATTTGAAGTGATATATACCTAAATCTGCTCTCACACCTGACACATTTAATATGACATCTCGAATTGTCAATGGGCTCTATCTTTCACTTACTAGCCTCCATCATGTTCATCCCGTGTGGCAAGAATGAATCCTCAAGTCTAATACCGATTATTTCCTATGACTATACTTTTCCAATAAAACAACTTTCTATTTTGTTGCAGGTTTACGGAATCTTCTCCAGATCCTTCCGTTGTCCTTCTTCCCAAAAGGCGTCCGAAGAACACCTTCACGATGGCAATCTTACAGACTTCGAGCTTTCGCTGATCTCCGGACTCCAACAACTTCTGTGTTTCCTCACGGCTTCCCACGTGAATTCTCCGTAGTGATAAGTGTGAGACCAAAGTATTCGATCGACAGTGATTTGTATGTATTGGTAATAACGGATGAAAATGGAGACATTGAATTTGGAATACAATATGGCGATGTTCCATCTATTGTCTACAGGTATTTAGGATCTTCTCTTATACGCTACTATCTTTATTTTTTTATTATTATGTTCCATATGTACAGATTTTGTTGGATTCTCCGGACGTACATTCACTATGGACCACAATGGCCTCATCCCAATGACATACCTCAAATTAAACACTCATAGTGCAAATTTGACCTCAAGTTGCAGAGTATGAGTTTTTGTACCCAAATTTTCAAAGGTGATTTAATGTATTGGGGTTTAAGAACTGTGCCCCTGATAGATGAGCATGTTGTGGTTCCTAGTGATTGAATGGTTCTAAATTATTATCATGG
Source organism: Amphiura filiformis (assembly GCF_039555335.1). Classification (NCBI taxonomy): domain Eukaryota; kingdom Metazoa; phylum Echinodermata; class Ophiuroidea; order Amphilepidida; family Amphiuridae; genus Amphiura; species Amphiura filiformis. The sequence goes on along the minus strand of NC_092647.1, from coordinate 2,279,194 downwards.
CTACCAAAGCCTTAGTCCGCGATATCTGATTATCCATAATGTGCCCTCTTTGCAAAGTGTTCTTTCTAGTATTTGCAATTAGGGGGAGTGTTTGATCCCTTACAACTGTCCCATATATGCACGGCTCTTTTCAGAGCCATCACAATTAAGCAGTTAACTAAGGTCCTGCATTTCTATTAGCTTGACCGCCCTTTCAGAGACACAATAAAGGACACTGTGAAAGTATTTATTCTGCTAACTTGAATATGACATTGCTAACACTCGGGACTCAGGATAGGAACCACTTAACTCGATTGATCCCATTTAAGAGTGTGTTCTACTAGAGCTAATACCTGGTTCACATCTTATAATTCAATCTTTCGTAACATCTGTAGCTTAAAAGTTAAACTAATTACCACTTTGTGCTACTTTCTGTTTCTGTCAGCCTTAATTCTATCTTCAGTACTTCCCTAATATACCTGAGCCAGTGAGCCTGCATACGAGTGTATAAAAATAAAAATGTCTTTTATCACAGAGGTTGATTTACAAGTCTAACTAGACATGCTAGATATAAGTATATGATCATTAAGTGGTATCTAAAATATGATTAATATTTCCTCAATCTTGTCAAGAATAATATCCTTGATGTGAGGAGATCTTATATCATGTCTACGCTTTTAATTAACAGGATTATTTCAAATAGTCCTATAACTCTCGTCTATCACAATCCATTAGTCGTTGTGTGTAAGTAGGCCTAGTGCGGATCGACAGTCCAGCTGTTATAATCGGAGACTGGATAAAGACTAGTCTGCGTCTGACGTCACTGTCAATCTACGACTCTTGATTGGTTAGTAGCGCGTAAAAGAAGTTGATTCATCATCAGGTGCCTTCGTCGAATTAGAGAAATCGCAGCAAATGGCGAAAAATGTCGATATTTTTACAAGCCAAAAAGCAATTTTTCAAGGCATTGTTGACATGGTGCCTTCATATAGGATATATAACTAAGCCGTAACTTTTGAGACGGTTTGTATGTTTGAAGGAAGGTGCAAAATTAACCATAGGGCACGCTTTTTATTGCCGCGTTCAGATCAGTCATCACCACAATTTACCCCTGATTGTACGCCAAATGGCTTTTACAGTTTTTGCATTCAAGCTCTGATTTGTCTTCAAGTTGTCTTTTTTACTTGATATCATCATGGAAGAATTACTTCCATGATATCATTAAATGTGTTTTATTTGAAAAGTGAGCTCTTCAGGTGCATTAATAATTTGATTTCTTCCTCACAGTGTCCGTGACGGTGAGAGTAAAACCCTCCACACCCAGGCTTTTCCCGAGTACAAGATGGTACGAGAGTGGCACACCATGGCATTTAGTATCCGAGGTTCTACCGCTTCTCTTCATGTTGACTGCTCCACGTCGATTAAACACGAATTAGTGGCACCAATCCTTGTTGATTCCAGAGGAATGACCTCCATAGGGAACCCTCATGCCAAGAAAAGTGACATATTCTTTGAAGTAAGTATAATTGTTTTTTTTTTAAACCTTTATATGAAATTGATAATATCCCTATTCAAAGCAGGATTATTACAAAAATACCAACCAAAGTCATGGTCATGTGAATTTGTTTGCAACATTTGGAATGTTAAAAGCGTCAGGAAGAAGGTCACTGAAGTATCCACCTTACGGCGGTAGTATCTCACGCCGCAGTTACGACGCGTCAGTTTGGTGCACCTCTTTTTTGTCGTTCGCGTTCTAAAGTAACGTATAAGGGCACGGTAGCGCAGCGGTACGGGCTCTGCCTTGTAATCGGTGGATTGCGAGTTCGAGCCCCGGCGGTGCCATCGTATTGTGCTCTTGGGTAAGGCGCTATATTACTTGCCTCTCTCTACCCAAAGGTATGAGCATGCATGTATAGTTTTTTTTTTTTTCAAAACGTCTCTAACATTTCGCTTATGGTGCCGAAAACATTTACTCTAATTGATCTAATTTGTCAGTAGGTAGTCAAATAGTCTGGTCACCATTGACCATGACCTAATGATGGTAATTACACCGTCCTTTGTAAGACAAGACCCATTTCGTTCCTTAATACCTGAAATAATTTATGTGTATTTGCTATAAAGTGTTTCCGAATCCGTTCACACGCTTGAAATCTGAGTTGGAATGTTTAAATCATCAAGGAAAGGTATTAAATCCGAAAGTTTTACACGTTTCATATTAATATAGGTAAATGCGTATCATTAGTTGGGAGTGAAATTGTACAAAATAATGCACGCGTACTGAACCCGGGACTGAACCCGGGTACTGCGATGTTGATGCGTCTAATGCACGAGCCACGAAGGGGTGGGGTGGGTGGGGTGGGGGTGGGTGTGTGTGGGGGGCATTAGACGCATCAACATCTCAGTACAAGTGCATTATTTTGTACACTTTCTCGAGCAATAAGTGATACTCATTTATGAATCTATTTCATACACGAGAAAAAATCCCGTGATTTTTGCTATTTTTATAGCAAAATTTTCACTAAAAATGGGGAAAATACAAGCAAATATGAATGCATCAACCTGCAAGAAAAATGAGATTTTAATAATCCCAAGATTAGTCAAAGATTCTCTTTTGCGATTATTTGTTTGGTTGAAGATACATCGCATCTGAAAACTCATAGGGTCAAGATTCACCCTATGGTTTTGTCCAGTAAGTTAAAGATTAGACGCATTTTCACCAATGAAATGGTGAAGTCTTGAGGAGGGTCAAGGGTCAAGATATTCCCTTTGACGGCTGCATTTTAAACGTTTTCCGGCAATGTTGAACTCGAAAAGTGCAATGTTTATTGACAAACTGAGTGAAAATACAATACAAGCATTCTGGAAGGAAATAATCTACATAATTTAGTGTAAATTGTAACAATTTTTGAAATATTTCTTTTGCAGGGCGACATTGAGCAGCTGGTGCTTATCGCTAACCCGGACGCGGCGGAATTACAGTGCGTTGAACTAGGCAGTCTGGTGAGTGAATACTACTTGTACTGGTGTAAGATTGCAATGGGAATTGCACCTATAACCGATCACCCCCCCCAAAAAAAAAAAAGAAAAAAAAAAAGAAAAAAAAAAAGAAAGAAAGAAAGAGAGAAAGAAACAACAAAATGGCTACCGTATATAGCGAAGGAATAACTTCATGACATATTCTGCAACTCATTTATGACTACAAGACGGACTGCAGGATCTTCAACTTACCGTATGCATACATCAGCCATTTATGTGAGCCAAGATATTAGAAATTATAGATTTAATTGGCGGCCATCTTGAATTTTCAAAATGGCCGCCATAGTGGTATTAAAAAATTATGAACATTGGTTTTCATTATGAGCACAAAACTTTACAAAAGAAGCAAAATACATGTCTATCAATTCTCCACAAATATTTTGGGGCCACGTGGAAATGGTCTTGTACGCTCAATGTTGACGAGTTCAAGCTCATTCTCACACTTTTTGGTCAACAAAATCTGTCAACTCTATTAAAACCAAAGGACGTTAAAATGGAAGAAACATAAAGCTATAATAAGCGGAAATGTAATACCTCCAATATGATATATGAAAAATAATCTGTCAACATTTGGATTCACTTTTTCCGTCAGTTTCAAGATTGATTGAAGTCGTGTTACTCTAGATTTTTGCTTAATCCAACCATCACCTATGATGACCTAGTTCACGCAGCATTTTTGGACTTTTTGAAATGTAATGGCATTTATCGTTGATGGAATATTCAGATTGATGATTTAATTTGCAATTGACCTTTTCGGTAAATCCCACAAGCCTTTGCGAGTACACCTGAGATGTTGTCATTTGACGTTACGCCGATCTGCACCGATGCGATCGTTTATCGAACATCGTTACTGCGCATTGCAAGTCAAATGACGACAAATGACGACATCTCAGGTGCACTCGCAAAGGTTTATGGGATTATCCGAAAAGGTCAATTAGCCTGATTTAGGGCTCTCAGGTTTGTTAAATTGTGAATGTTTAAAGACCTATTAGAAAAAAAAACGCCAATCATATTGAATTGTTACTTTTATATCTAAACATGGTTTAATCGCTACATTGAAACTCAGATTTTATGACAATAACATCTTTTAAAAAATCTATTCATGTTCAAACTTTTGCCAGTATTTCATTATTTCTGGCTATTGGTCTTCATCTCAATGCGCGCAAATAATAAACAATACATTCTGTAAAATTATGATTCGGAATTGTTCAATTTCTGACCAATAAAAATGTTTTGTACTGTCAATCATCATCTATGCTCAATATTATTAAGGGTCACGACAAGCCCTACTTTTTATAGTGCTAGGGCAAACATCGCAAAAATACTGCAGGTTATAATAACTGTCCTTCTCAACGGATGTTAATACGAAGACAACAAAATTAATCAAATTGCTTATTATGTGATTATTCGTTCAACATTAATGAAAAGGTTTAAATTCCATTCATGACTTATGCAACCAGTGGCATAGCCGGTGAGAGGGGGGGGGGGGGCAAAGGGGACAGGTGCTTCCCTACGTTAAGTCTTGCCCCTCCTCCCGTGGGATACTGACCGCCCTGAATATTTAAATTGCCTTTTTTGTACTTTTTAGCCCATATTTTTTGACCATTTTCGTCAGATTTGTCCTCCATAGAAAGTTGTCTTGCTTCCCCTCCCCCTCGCCCCGCACTCCTTTATGAAAAAGTCATGGTTACGTCACTGCGTCACCAAAATATCGGGAGCATTTCTCCCACAGTGCGAATTTTGACACAGTCACATGATTTTCTCCAAAAAAATGACATTTTCCTGACTATTTAATAAATTCTGGAAAAATGTACAAACAAGCCTGCTGAGAATTAGATTTTGTAAAAAAATGGATTGGAAATGTATTCATGAAAATATGCTAAATACATTATTCACAATCAATAGCACCTGAAAAAAGTTGCGTCTTGAAACGGAAACGGAGTGTGCGATGTGACACACAGGGCAAGTTCAATTATGAAAACGTTTTACCTTTCTGATCTTGAAACTCTGAGGGATGATTGCTGTAAATGTATACAGGGTGTCCCATAAAACATTTTACCTTTCTGATCTTGGGATTCTGAGTGATAATTGCTGTAAATGTATACAGGGTGTCCCATAAAACTATTTACCTTTCTGATCTTGGAATTCTGAGTGATGATTGCTGTAAATGTATACAGGGTGTCTCATAAATATAATCCCTTGGAATTCTGAGTGATGATTGCTGTAAATGTATACAGGGTGTCCCATAAATATTTTACCTTTCTGAACTTGAGATTCTGAGTGATGATTGCTGTAAATGTATACAGGGTGTCCCATAAAACATTTTACTTTTCTGATCTTGGGATTCTGAGAGATGATTTGCTGTAAATGTATACAGGGTGTCCCATAAAACGTTTTACCTTTCTGATCTTGAAACTCTGAGGGATGATTGCTGTAAATGTATACAGGGTGTCCCATAAAACGTTTTACCTTTCTGATCTTGAAACTCTGAGGGATGATTGCTGTAAATGTATATAGGGTGTCCCATAAAACATAATCCCTTTCTAATCTTTGAATTCTGACTGAGTGATGATTGCTGTAAATGTATACAGGCTGTCTCATAAATTATAATCCCTTTCTGATCTTGGAATTCTGAGTGATTGCTGTAAATGTATTCAGAGTGTCTCTTAAAAAAATGTACTGTCGGAAATTATTATTTTTATACGATAAAAAAGACCGGACAAAGAATAGCCTAATGTATTGATTTTTTGTTGTTTGTTTGTTTTTTTGTAAATAAACTTATTAAAAAATAACTTATTCTACACAACTCTTTGGATTTGAATACTAAAGTACTTCAAAAATGTGTACACTCTCAGAATGCTTGTTAAGAATTCGTTGCTTAAAACGATTGGGAAAATTTACCCAATGTTGGACAAATTTTGTTTTATTTGTTAAATTTTAACCAATATTTGGGTAAATTTTACCCAATATTGGACACATTTTGATTTTAACCAATAGTTGGGTAAATTTTACCCAATAGTGGACTAATTTGGTTTTACTTGTTAAATTTTAACCAATATTTGGGTAAATTTTACCTAATATTGGACAAAAGTTATAAATGGTAACATTATGCCCAACAACTTGTACTGAGTGTAATAATAATGATAATATTAATCCATGAATACTCTGTTATAGGCATGTTTTACATTAAACTGACAACAAGCTATATATGCGCAATGAAACATATCATAAAAGCGTAAACATTCATCATGATCTTGATCGAATATAAGTTCATGGCAAAGTGCCCAATATATCCAATAATATGCCCAAGATGATCTAACATATTTTGTTCTACTTCAAATGCAACCCGGAAATAACTTCAAATGAAGGTGAACTTTTGTGATCAGGCCGAATTATAACTGTCATAACACATGTTACTTAATTTATTGAAGACAAAATACCTATTTTCTTGGTACAAATTATGTATTTCTAGTAGAAATTTTGTTGACATGTATATTTAAGGTAACTTATTTACTATTTTTGGACTGGTTAATATCTTGACGTTCATCATGTCAATATATTTGCATATATTGATAATGTTCTGTATGTAAGTCACAAACATATTCAATACAAAATTGGGCTATTCTATTTAAAATCCACATTACCCCTCTGGAATATTTTGGAAATATCTTCCACAGGGGGAGTACGGATTTCAAATGGAATGAGAACATTGGGCTATTCCAGAAAATAGGTGCACACCCCCTATAGAGGAGTAAATTTTCAATCAAAGAAATGTCCGGATTTCCAAGTCTGCTTTCTGAAAACGACTGGATTTCCAGTTACCAATGTTACTGGAAAAAGCTTGGAAATCCAATCAAATGAAGGAAAAATCACGGAAATGTTGAAAATGAGCTCTCAAATTGAGGATTTCTGATTTCAAACTATTTTTTGCCGGATTTTTTTACCTTTGGGCACTTTAAAAGTCTGGATTTCCAACAATCACGACTGGACAAAAAGTCCGGATATCCGAACTCCTCTATAGGGGGTGTGCATCTATTTTCTGGAATAGCCCATTAGGCAGCTCTATTTGAATTTCATACACCCTCTGAGAAAGATTCAACCTGAATCTTCCCCTGAGGAAGAGTGAGTTTCAAATGGAGCTGCTAATGTGTTCATTCCATTTGAAATTCATACTCCCCCTGTGGAGGATATTTCCAAAATCTTCCACAGGGGTAGTGTTGATTTTAAGTGGAATGTAAAGGTGATGCATTGTCTTTCAGGCCTTTGGCTTTGTAATGCATCTACCTCATCACATCATTATTTTCTACATTGCTTATCTCTGTTATGCTGATTTATAATTATGTATTGATGATGATGAAAATAAACTGAATGAATGAATGAATGAATAGCTCTAGTTCAATCCACTAAAATACAAGCAATTTGTAATGTGCATTTTTATGAAATTTTCGAATCTCTCTGATGATATTTTGACCCTAAAATGCATTGAACCAATCTACACCAGGCACAAAAAGAAACTCGTCAGTTATATTCATCCTTGCTGTTCAATAACTTGATAATTTTGGATTATTCTGAAATATACATTTTGTTAATAGGACTTTTTTTTCTCATTTGACACCCTATTCGTGATCATTGAGCAAGAATTGACCAAGATATGCGCCTCCAAACTCTCAAACCCCAAAATGAAAAGTTGCAATTTTAACGATTCAATTGTGCCTGTTACACTGTGTGCTTTATTGATTGGCCCGTGGTGCTTGTGTGCAATACAACGATGCGTTCCCATTGAAAATCGTTGAAAATGCAACTTTTGATTTTGGGATTTGAGGCTTTGGAGGCGCATATCTTGGTCAATTCTTGTTCGTTTTTCACGAACAGGGTGTCAAATGAGAAAGCAAAGTCCAATTAACAAAATGTATATTTCAGAATATTCCAAAATTATCAAGTTATTGAACAGAAAGGATGAATATAACTGAAGAGTTTCTTTTTGTGCCTGGTGTAGATTGCATTATGAACATTTCCTTATTTCTTGAAATAATTTTAAAGGAAGAAGAAAACCGACATAAATTTTTTATCAAGCTTTCCGGCCTTCTCTCTCATAGTTTAAACACACAATGTTTTTCTAATTTCTTTATAGATTTACAATTGCAATTATGTTCTTGCATTTCAGATCCCAACATTGTCATCACCATCATCTAGCATCAACACACTTTGGGATAATTTCCGATCAGACTCAGAAATCCCATACCAACTTCTTATTCCACCACCTCACTTCAAAACGTGGTCCGACGCACCTCCAACGACACAAGCGACTCCGACCACGACATCTTTCCCGACGATCTCTCCCGACGATATCAATAAAATCTTCGATGGCGGTGCTGGTAATAATCACGACCTGTGGTACCGCATTACCGTACCACCTCATTTAGCTACCAATCTCGTACCTCTTGCGAAGATAGTCGAGCCTAACATCATCACACCATCTTCGGGAACTGTTGATGTTAATTTACTCCCACCACCTGATGATACACATGAACCTTTTATACCAAAACAACCTGGTAATTACATCGGAGGTGAACTGTTCCCAGATAATTTTGCTGATGAAGCAAGTGGTGCCGGTGGCGTCAATAATGGTTTTGGAGAACTCTTATCGGGTACAACTGGAGAAGGCTCTGATAAGAACGTCTATCAAGGTGGCAGGGCCGGTGGACATGATGTCCCATTTGAAGTGACAATACCACAGGAATGGTCTCGCGGTGATGCGCCACCTGAAGGATATATACCAGAACCGCGCGTTCTTGTGAGAGATCCAACAACAGTTACTTCAACGACTACAACAGTTGCGTCAACGACTACATCAATGGCAACTACAACGTCAAAAGCACTCTTCCAGGATGATACATCATCGTCAGATTACAGCAGTGTCTTCCCAGAAGGTACCGAACCATTAACTAACCCCGCAGTAAAAACAACCACACATGTTGTCACCACTGAAGGCCCGGTGACCACCACTAAAGTACCTCAAAAGACTACAGCAGAAGAAGTGTTAAACAATGAGATCGATAATGATTTTGATATTGATATTGAGGATAATACCAATAATGAATTCGATGATAACATTCCAGTACCCCCACCTTTGGCTGAATCGAGAGCGGAGACAACAGAGGAGGTGTTGGACAATGTACTTCTAAATGATGCTGGTATCAAGGATACAACTGGGGATACAATCAACACCAAACCAACCCTGCCTTCTTCAGAAAAAACAGGTATGATAGAATTATTATTGATATATTTTGCGTTAATTAGATATAAAGATTGACATTTTTGTCTAATCATGCTAATTATTAGATTATTAATGTATTATAATTATTCAATAGTAAAATCTTGGCAGGCTTTCTCGATCCTGATGTCAAGTAACCGTGTAGAATGCAGCCAATGGTATATCAAATTCGATATAATTGTTATATAAACACTGATTGCTTATCATAAGATATTAGAGAATTTGCGAAATGCCGTATATTTCACCGTCTATAGTAGCACGTATTTTGCAAAAGAGAGAACCCTGTTTCGGTGTTAAACCAGATTGTTTGAATAATTTGGTTTCTTGGCCGAGAAACCACTTAAACCAGGTTTTTCAAAACCAGATTTACCGGTTCGAAAAGCAAAGTTTTTAAAAACCTGGTTTTTTAGAAACTTAGTTTTCGCCGATAAACCGGGCTTATCGCTCGAAAAAAAACCGGTTTTCGGTGAAAAACTGCTCTATTGTGCAACCTGCCATAGCCGTGTAGATAATTTTCCTATTCAAAACCACTCTGCTATGGAAATGTGTTTAGGCATATGATTCTCAAGTCGCATTATTAAAACAATGTATGTTGTCACTTTAAGTCGACAAGTTGAATGAATGATCAAAGAACGATTGGCGTTGAATTTAGAACACAATTTTGCAAGAATTGTGGACGTGGTATCATTATTTAAACGTTATACGTTAAAATCTCTCTTTATCTTTTTTCAACCAGCTGTATAGTAACTTTCTAATGCAGGTCAATAGACATTGTTTCCATACCGCAACTTAGGAAACGCAAAATCATAACAAATTATGTTTTAATAACCTGCGTTGAATAATAATGAAACCGTTTTAAAAGATTACTGTTTGTACACCGTTGGTGTAAATTTCGAAGACCCACCTACATAAACAACCTGTCGACTTCAAGTGACAAAAGACATTGTTTTAATAATGCGACTTGAGAATTAATGCCTAAACACATTTTCTTTTACTAACGAGCGAAGAATAACAGGCAAGATCCTTTGAAGCTTTCAACAAAAATCAAAATTGCGTGTCCGCTTGTTTTATACGATTTTAAAATATCATAAAGATCAAGTTTGTTTTGCTAGCAACAATGCAAAAACCGATCATATAATAATAATACTGTTAAATATATTATTTATAGAATCTTTTGAATAATTAGAGAACAATTGTGTTTTATTAACCGGGTTTATTAGCCATTGTGTTTAATCCTTTTTGTAACACGAATATAAAAAACACCTGTTAAAATATTTCAACATATTGCAGACACTTAAAATTGAAGATAAAAATATAATTTGCTTGTTAATCAAAATTGCGGATTCTAATGGTCTTGCCATTCCAGAATACAAATAACTTCGTGTCAAAATATTCTATGATTTTCTATGCCTCTTGGAAGAGGTCCCAGGTTCGAATCCTCGATGGTCTGTGGACGAGTGTTTTTCACTGGCGATCATACATGTTATGTGACTTGGTTTACAGACCTTTCTTTCAATAAACTTTTTTACACTATAGTATAACATCTTTAAAACCGTAAAAATATGTGTAACAAGAAATGTCTTTAAAAAAGACAACGCGGTGATTAAAGGAAATTTGTTCCATTTTCATATAGATATTTTAATGGACTTGGTGCTTAAAATGAAAGAGCAGTTCAAAAGTGACACTGTAAATAGTAGAATGTAATTAGATTCAAGTTTGTATTATATTCGTTTCTTTATTTTGTTCTTAAAAACTCACATGGGGCGTACAAATATATATTGAGTAGAGTGCTTCTTAGGCTTAATTTCGAAATGTTTGTAACAAACTTATTCAAAATAGCAAAAAATTAAAATTTCCGTCATATAAAAGCCAATTTTTGTTATAACACGGGCCTGGGTACACACGTTTCATCAACCTTCAGGTCATTAGCCAGGTGTTAATGAAAAAGGTCACTTTCGCCAATTTTAACCCTTTATACCTAATTAACATTAGCCTTAGGGGCCGAACTTTTAGGAAATAATTCATTGTTGGGAAATCAACTACACAACTTTTAGCATCCTTTCACAATTATTTTACACCCAATCAATTAGTTTGTAATAAGCCTGTATAGATTGACACCTTTCAAGAAAAAAAATTACAATTTAATAGGTCATTTAGGAGATTAGAAAAACCACAAAACAAGAACATTGTTTCCACCTTACTTGCAAGGCATCCATTTTGATCACCTTACGTGAAATTGCTCCTCTATCATAACACACCTATGCCTGAAGAAGAGGTTATTCCAAAGCCAGGTTCCAAAAGCCTTTACTTTATACCCGGGACTTTATAAATTATTGTAATTGTACGTCGAGTAACACTGAATTTTTTCTTCATCTCAATATATCCCAAGTTGCCTTTCAATCTTAAAATACTTATTAAAGTAATTAAAGAGTTTAACTTCAACATTACACTATTTTTTACTCACCTGGAATGTTTTTACTAGGTCGATAAACAAATGTTGGCATTTATACAGCGCCTTTCACGAGTATCAAAGCGCATTGCATTTATTCTGCTGTCGTTAGAATATGTCAGGTGCCATAAACTTGGGCAGTACTCATAACAGCTCCTCATTTCACTGCTTGGTAGAGAGAGGCAAGTGAGATAAAGCGATGGCACCGCCGGGGCTCGAACTCGCAACCCTCCGATTGCGAGGTATAGAGCCTGTACCGCTGCGCCACCTGCACCGTGCCCTTTTGTTCTCTCTATAGCTAGTACTAAGAGGATATCTTACACTTCCCATAATGCATTTCTTCCATTTCAATTTTCTGTACTGATTTGCTATCTAGTGCAACATGGGTCGATAGTGACAAAAAGTATATACTAAAATGAACAGTGCACATCCAGATCTTGAAAAATATGTTAATTTCTTGACTATCGACCCATGTTTAGCCAGTCTATTCTCAAAATAGAAACAATGGGAAGCTTTACAAAGTAATGGAAGTGTCGTTTGAAGTGATGAGGTGGTGTGTCATGTTGCAAAGGATTCTGGGAAGGGTAAGATATGTTCTCTAAGGAGTACTAAGGATCACTGGGAGTACTTGTATCACAGCTTTTGTAACATGAAATTAACACAATATTTGTATACATGTACAATCTTTGTACAGGTGTCAGTTGGTGGTCATCGTGGAGTACCTGTAGTAAGTCTTGTGACACAGGAATACGGTACAGGTTTACCCTCTGCACACAAGGCAGTACTCTGCCAGATTGTATCGCTAGAAATGGACGAGGTATGGCATCGGAGACAAAGACATGTCACGTCAAAGACTGCGATCAAGGTAAGACTGTCACGTGACAGAATGTTTGAAGAGTTTCATCGCAAAAGCCACTTCTGACATTTTGTTATCAAGTTTTCCGGCCTTCTCTCTCATAGTTATGCCCCTGTCAGACTTTACTTCTTCAACGTGGTTCAGGAATGTCCTCTCATTGTTAATTGTTGGTTATACATACCTAGACAAAATACAATGCTTTGTAACCAACCACTTGAACAGGATTTAGCCAAAGCAAACAAAGACCAGAGCTATATTTAACAATGATTAAAAATTCTATAGACATCTAAGGTAGAAGCTTATTATTCTCTTCAAAAATAGGATTATTGATTGGTTTAAAAGGTGTTTGACTATCGAAATGAGATACATGTTGCGCCTACTTGAGGTACCGATGAATACGACCTTCATGCACATTTTACACTGTAACCATGCTCAGAATACAATTTAGGACATTTACGGCTCATTCGTGCTGTACGGTCAAATATATTTACTTCCTCCTGTCTATGAACTGCTCTAGAAGATTTGTAATATAATATCAATGGAATCATTCATTATTGTTTGAAACTTGAAAGAATGTTTTGCAGAGTAGTTATAAAGGATGATGTTTATTGAAGATGGAAGCTGAGGAAGGAACCTGATATCTTTCATGACATGATACCTCCTCATGGTTGCATCGTGGAGGAAACTGCTGTCAAGCTGAATGAAAACATGCTTTTGTTTTCAATTATTGAAGAGTTTTCCTAAAGGAATAAACATAAAACATTAATGTTCTCTTAAAATTGCCGATTTGTTTAAGGTGACGCATACTAGTTTGTCGTTGTTACTGATTTCTTGACGTTGCTTAAAGGCCTCTTCAGTGATTTGTTCATGGAGGGTCATTATAATCATCAAAATTCAGATTTAGGCACCTTTACTAGTGTCCGATGAGCGAACCGAAAGCCGTGTATTAAAGATAAAATATGACATTTTACACGACTACATAAGTAGAGAAATTATCTACATGCACTTGAATGGGGCTTCAACTTTGTTAATACTGCTCATTTTTTGCCAAATATTTCATTTCCAAAATACCTACTGACACATTTAATAACTTATCAATCCCTTTTACATGTTTTAGGCAATTTATAAACAATTTTATTTTTTACACTTTCGCGATCATTGAATATGCCTTTAAGCAATCCAAAATGGACACTGGTCCGTGTATAGAAGTAGGCAATACAAGTAATATTTAGAAATTAGGAATGCTTAAAAATATCTTAATCATACTGCTTTGCTTTAACACAATACAATAAAAGGGAACATTATTTTCTTTTACCACAGCGCCTAGAGTCCGCTGGTCTCAATGGAGCGAATGCAGCCGAAGTTGTGGAGAAGGACTTCAAACCAGAATGGCGCTTTGCGTTGGCAAACCTGCAATCCCAGAATGCATCGGGAGAAGAACGGCTATACAACGAAGGTCATGTATAAATCAATGCGCAGGTAAGAATGGAATTGAAGACGCCCCATACACTCTGGACCACAATGGCCTCATTCCAGTGGCATAGTTCAATAACCTCAATTAAACAATCATAGCGCAAAATTTGGCCTCAAGTTGCAGAGTATGAGTTTTTGTACTCAAGTTTTCAAAGGTCATTCAATGAATGTACAAAATGTATTGGGGTTAAAGAACTGTGCCTTGATAGATGAGCATGTTGTGGCTCCTAGCGATAATTGATTGCGGCATCGGCAAGAAGCTTTTAACTAGTTTCAACTGTAGCGATTTGGTCGTTAACAGCATCCTGCGATTGGTAGTGAGCTTTGGCAAAAATTGTAGAAGGATTCAAATATCACAGATAGAGGCTACTTTGTAGTTCCTTTGGTTCTTGAGGTATGTTGTAAAGAGGGATGAAACAACATTTGTAAAACGTACATAACTCATTAACAATAAATCAAGCTATCAATCAAGTACTGAACTTCTGCAAAACATCAAAGTGTCATTTTTCAATAATATATTGATAAGACAATGAAAATCGATTTTTTGGCTGCCTAGAACAACAATACTTAGTTAACCCTTAATAAAACGGTGTATATTTTCATTCACATTAAATGTTGCAGGATATTTCTCTATTGCATGCTGGTATGCTAAGGACACGCATGTATCCTGAGCCAATTATCTTGTTTTGAAGAAAAACAAATCTGGGTCAGACCATTCGCTACTTGCACGGTTCCGCCATTATGCACTATGTGGGGAGAGCCTCGAACTGGCAGCATACATGAAAGGAAGAATTATGTAACCTTACACAGAACGTTATGACTAGTTCAATTCCCATTCATGTATGCTGCCAGTTCGAGGCTCTCCCGCACATAGTGCATAATGGCGGAACCGTGCAAGTAGCGAATAGACTGTAAGATTAAGAATCTATAGAATTCGATCTTTGAAGTTTAGCCGATGCAACTCTATTACAGTAGTATAAAAGGTTGTAAGGTTTAGGTTTATGGTTATATTAAGGCGTTTGACCAAATCGACAGCCAGCATCATCTCCCATTTTCCTCATCAAAACTGAACTCTTGGTATCAGAAGAAAGCTCACATTTTGTTGATTACCCCAGTATAATTTAACGCTCTATATGTTTCGCTTAGATGATGAGAAAATAAACCGTGGTAAATAACCACCGCCAGAAGTATAAGGCATACACGCTTTTGCTTTAAATAGCAAGCCCAAAGGATAGACGAGATTTTGTTGGTCGAAGCAGCTAAAAAAATCGATTTTCATTACTTGAATAAATATTATTATTGAAAAATAACACTTTGATGCTTTGCTAAAGTTCATTCTACAAATCATATACTTTGAAAACGTGCTTGAGTTATTGTTGTTAATGAGTTATCTACGTTTTACGAAAGTGTTGTTGTTTCAGCACTATTTACAACATAACTCAAGAACCAGAGGACCTACAAAAGTATATCTGTTATATTTGAATTCTTCTAAGCTCTTCTACATGCTCCCTATGAAATGATCAATGCAATTTTTGCCAAAGATCACTACCATTCGCACGATGCTGTGAACTACCAAATTGCAACAGTTTAAAATAGTTGCTAACCTTAATACTTGAAAACAGAAAACACAATCAAAGTCTGACCACCTTACATTATATTATTAGAGTAATGTTATTGTTTTATGATCAAAATGATTAAATGTAGGCTATTCTTATGTTTAAAATCCAAGGTTTGGCTGATGTTTTTGCATTATACGTGATACAGGTGTTTAAAATTTGACATATTTTTGCTCAACACCACCTTACGTAAAATTCGATCACTCGTTGGCCTGTTTTATGATATCAGTGTAAAGTATAATGAAAGTTTATACCAGAGATTCAAGCATTCACAACTCGGAACTGAATATGTTCTCGGGGTATACATCAACATCCAAAATCATTTACCAAACTTCCCGAAATGGCTTCCGAGCTCGAAAAGGATAATTTCCTTTTCAATCACTGAGCTAAATCGAAATACAAATAGGTATACCCCGAAAACATTTCTCTGTCTAACTTTTCTAAAGGAATGGTTAAGTAGAAGGTGAAATAATAACTTAGAGCCATGCGGGCAATGCATATTATCGGTATTAGCAAATAAATTGTAGGAAAGGGGGCATTAAATCAGCTTCATTTGATTTAATCTTTGCTAATAATAAGGATAAGGCACCTTTATGTGTGCTGACGTTGATTTGAAGACTTCTATAATTATTGAACCTTATGAAAAGGTCGGGAATTCCACTGTTTACAAAAAGGCAAGTGTTGGTTCATGTTTCATATGTTTATAGATTACCATCAAAATATGGTTATAGGACATTTATTTACATTTCTTCATTGTAACGTATTTTGATGGCCCAAAAAAGAGGAAATAATATTGAAAGTAATCTATTGGTCTTGTAATGTTGTAACATATTCTTTTGTTATCTATAAGGATAACACAACATAACCATGATAACATAGAGTATTTGTAAATCGTTTTGAGCTTTTTTGTAAGCGATGGCGAAGCGCTTTGGCAAACAAAACTACACATAATGCTCATTTTGATTGTTTTCATAGCTTCATTTATGAACAAAACAATACCGACTTCTTTCTTTCTTTCTTTCTTTCTTTCTTTCTTTCTTTCTTTCTTTCTTTCTTTCTTTCTTTCTTTCTTTCTTTCTTTCTTTCTTTCTTTCTTTCTTTCTTTCTTTCTTTCTTTCTTTCTTTCGTTCTTTCTACAAATCATATACTTTGAAAACTTGCTTGATGTATTGTTGTTAATGAGTTATGTACGTTTTACAAAAGTGTTGTTGTTTCAGCCCTCTTTATAACATAACTCGAGAACCACAGGATCTGCAAAAGTATATCTGTGATATTTGAATTCTTCTACATGCTCGCTATGAAATGATCAATGCAATATTTGCCAAAGCTCACTACCATTCGCAAGATGCTGTGAACTAGCAAATTACAACAGTTTAAAATAGTTGCTAACCTTATTAGTCATTGAGCTTTGTTAGCACGTTTTGTCTTAATCATGTTAATAAAACACATATACTATAATAATTCATCTTCAAGATATATACCTTGCCAAAAAGAAAGTCTTTTATAAACACTCTGCGAACAATGGCAATAAAACATATCATTAATGAAGGCAGTGTTTATCACTTTGTGACATAAGGGCAACCTAATTGTTTAAATGCGGAACATTATTTTCGAACAAAACCTATTTATTGAGGGTGGAATAGACGTGGTTGGCTGGAATAAAGGAAATAAAATACCACATCAGTATACTGCTTTGCTAATTCATCAGCAAGTTCATTCACAGATTCAGTTTTGTTTAGAATAATGAATTGGAATAGTTAAAATCAAATTAGATTTTACGAGTAATACATAAGATGTGTTAAGTACCTCATATGTTATCCTTCTACCCTTTAATGAGTAGGGGTCTTGATGGGGTTTCGGTGGTATAGTGTGAGGGTTTGAGGGTTCAACGTTCCCAAAACAATAGGCTATAATAGATCGTTTTCTGAATGCATCTATCATTTTGGGAACGTTTCCCCTCAAACCCTCCCCCGCACCCCACAAAAACCACATAAAATTATTATTTCTTAGTTATTTTATCATTTTTCGACCTTCCACTCCGTTAAAATATAGTATTTTCTTACGGATTTATCGAGGATGTGAAGGAATTTCCTGCATTTAGCAATTAGCAAGGCAAGGTTTACTGCTATGGGGACTTTCTGCCAACCTTAAGTGCCAAGTAATGTTTATAGAAAAATGTAAATTGCTGTTTTGATTATATTTTTCACATCTTTCCTTCTTTCGCATGTGCCAAATTCTGTAAAAGAACCGTATCACCAATTAGAATAAGACGATTGAGGCGAGGTCCACATACTCATTTATTGAAACCCGGTGATCTAGTATAATTGAAATACCGTTCATCAGTCAGTCAAATTCAGTAGACAATAGGGGCTATATTTGAATACAATAGTTCCAACTGTTGCTACTGGACAACATTCCACACATAGCAGCTCATACCCAGGTGCATGTATTGTAATTTTGATATTCATATCGATTCGGCGCTAAAGTTTGTACTAAAAATACAATAGAAGCTACACCTGGACAACATTCCAGCCATAGCAGTTCATACCCAGGTGCATGTATTGTACTTCTGGTATTCATATCGATTCAGCGCTAAGGTCTATACCATAAGTACAATGGACAACATTCCATCCATAGCAGCTCATACCCAGGTGAATGTGTTGTAATTTTGGTATTCATATCGATTTAGCGCCAAGGTCTATACCATAAATACAATAGTAGCTGCACATGACCAACATTCCACACATAGCTCTCATACCCAGGTGCATTGTATTGTAATTCTGGTATTCATATCGATTCAGCGCTAAGGTCTCTGCCATAAATACAATGGACAACATTCCATTCATAGCAGCTCGTACCCAGGTGAACGTCTGGTATTCATATCGATTCAGCGCTAAAGTCCATACCATAAATACAATAGTAGCTGCACCTGGACAGCATTCCATCCATAGCAGCTCATATTATGCAGGTGCGTGTATTGTAATTCTGGTATTCATATCGATTCAGCGCTAAGGTCTCTGCCATAAATACAATGGACAACATTCCATCTATAGCAGCTCATACCCGGCCATGCCAGGTGCATGTATTGTTATTCTGGTATTCTTATCGATTCAGCGCTAATCCGCGCTATTATTAGGTCTATGACATAAGATCTATACCATAAATACAAGAGTTGCACCTGGACAACATTCTAGCCATGGCAGCTCATACCCAGGTGCTTGTATTGTTAAAAGAATGGTGCTGAGATCAATATGGCTGATTGTGTAAGGCTCATTAAAGGCTGGACGGTTATGTAAGGTTTCATGATTTTCATACCACATCGTGCAATCTCAAATTATGAAGCTCCAGGTTTGAATTGCCCGAATAAGCCCAATCGCCATTCTAACTTCCGGTTTTTGAGAGCAGTTTTAGGACACTTTGACCTCTGACATATCGGGAAAATTGACATAATTATTATTAATTTTCTTATTATTGTCACAATTTTGATTATTAAAAATACCAAATAATTAATTTATAAAATACTAATATTTTTTATATTTGTTTTAAATATTGTAAAACATTTTAGATTATATTTTGTACGTACAAAAACCCAATATTTCTGAATTTTCTGAAAGGTCAAAGGACAAAGTGTCCTAAAACTGCAAAAACTGTCCTACAATGCATTGGAATCTTCCAATGCCGATTGGGCTTATTGGACCGCAGATCCTGGAAAGATTCGAGTATAGAGGGGCTTTAAACGTGTCATTTTTGAGCGGAGATGAGATTGAAGCTTGAAAGGTTCCCTATTACAAGACCCCATAAAAGATGGCAGTAAGCTTACTAACAGAATATTGAATCGTCGTAAAATTTCACTTTTTTTATATAATATTTCAGGTGTTTGTTCTCCAGATTGTATAAATGGCGGGAAATGTGAAGCAGACGGTACTTGTACGTGTCAAAGCGGCTACGCGGGTCCTCAGTGTCAAATTAGATTATTTAGTGGTAAGTGTATCTTATATTCTTCTCATGCTCATCTATCAGGGGCACAGTTCTTAAACCCAATACATTTGTACATTCATTCTATGACCTTTGACAATTTGGGTACAAAAACTCATACTCTACAACTTGAGGTCAAATTTTGCACTATGGTTGTTCATGTTGTTAAATTGAGGTTATTGGAGTATGCCATTGGTGCCAAGACATGTACAATATGATGTCCTAATTTAGCATCATGTCAGGCTCATTTCTAAATTTCGCTGAAGTGGTAAACTTCAGAGGTTTAATAAGGAAATGATGGTAAGACCGTAAGAACCACTTTAAACCAAAACCAAAAAACGGTGTCATAGGTTCAAAATTAGATTATCAACATGTATATCTCATTTCGATCGGACGTGTTAAACATGCATGGTAATGATTTTACAGGTTACCTTAGACATTGTTAGACGCCTTGGTATAGTGTATAGATTTCTGATAAAAAGATGATATGAACGATTCAACACCCCTGGGTCCACAATGCCAAATTAAGCCATTTACTCTTGAGTCGTTTGTACGTGTTAAAATGTAACATTTTACTAATAAAGCATTAGTAAACCTATACGTTTACTATAAAATAATGATATAAGTAGCACCACACACTAGAAATCGAAATCAAGACTAAATGGCAATGAACGCTGAACGTATACAGCAATCTGTTTATTAGAAAAAAGGTAAATATTTGTTTTAAAAGATTTGAATATTCAATCTTTAACACGATTTGTCCCTTATCTGTAGTCAATAAGGATTGGCAAACTCAATTCACGAAAAGTACTTTCAGCAGATTTTCTTTTTCAGTGGGCATTTACGGCGCAAGGTATAACTGCCTAACAGCAGAAAGAGAAGTCGATCTTGAAAAGCACTTTTAACATACTAGTTAACAGGCTTAAATCAACAAATGCTGTTGGGTTCAAACAATGTATGAATTGTTATAAGCTTACCATTACAAGAAACCCGAGGTCTTTCTGAAATCTAAATCGTATGATTCGTAAAAATGTAGAAACTTAAGAAAGCAAGGTGCACTAAATATACCCACACCAATGGTTTATTTATAACATTAAAAAAAGTTGGAATTTGTAATTACCTCAAAATACACTAAGAATAATATAAGCAAAGGTTTTAGGTTTCAGGTTTAAGTAGCCAAAATAGAGAGCTCTTTTCTAACATTGAACCCTTGTATTACAAACCCAAGTACTGTTTTGTTGTTGGACAAAAGATATGATCTAATACCGGCGGGTGTAGAGTAACAGCGGTATCCCTTTTGGACTTAATGCTCTACGTGCTAGCCATGCGCTCCAATAGAAATATTTCAAATTTTGAAATATTTTCTCAAAATATCAAGAGCTATCTTAAGAACTACTGAATCAATACTAGGCTTGTTTGTACTCATTTTAATGCATTTTTCATGCTGATTCCAAATATGGTCATGAAAATTTACATTTTTGAAATTTTGAATTTTAAATTTTTTTGAAACTTGTCGTCTGCAGTCGACACCCGCGTGAAGAGACTTAACATTCGATAAAGCAACATAACCCTCAGGTATACAGAGTTTGTTTAAATTCGTGAAATTAAAGCTTACTATTATATATTAAGAGCCGGGAAATGCACCGTTTCATGCCTTAAATCCGCTGTAAGCTTTTGTTATCCATGATGTTTGACATATCGCTTTACTTTGCATTAGTAAAACGCAAGAACTGTTTGGCAGCGATGAGGCGTGGTTGAAACAATATCAGCGAGCAACATTCGCGTAAATAGTTGTTAGTTTTTAGTTTGTTTGAAATGTAGATCGACATTATGTTAGGATTTCCTAACTGTAACTGACTGGGGGTAATTGAAGGGTCTTTGAACGGGGGGTAAATGTTGGTCAAATTGTCGCAGAGTCATTTAGACCTATATAATTATAATATTTGGTGTACGGTAATGGGAGTTTGAGAGATATCCCTGACACTCACTATGGACCACAAAAAAATGGCCTCATCCCCTTCTGGTGTAGTTCAATAACCTCAATGAAACAACCATAGTACAAAATTTGACCTCAAGTTGCAGAGTTTTTGTACCCAAATTTTCGTTAAATGAATGTGCAAATGTATTGGGGTTAAAGAACTGTGCCCTGATAGATGAGCATGTTGTGGATCATAGTGACTACAGTAACCCAAATCATATAGCTGTGTACCATGGTGTACTGTTAAGCTGCTGACAGCAATGGCTCGAAATAAGTTAGACGATTGCCCAATTCGTAGAGTCAAACTTAAGAATGTGACTTTCAATGTGAAATCACATTTGAACTTACAGCCAATAGGATGGTATGGGATGCTCAGACCCATACATAATGCACTAGAGCACCTAAGGCGTGACAATCATAAGGGTCATTTCAAGTTAAGGGTCATCGCAAGGTAAGGTCATGAACCAACAACATTTACAGGTCGAAAGTAATCACACCTTTTACATGATGCGATGAAGAAAACTTCCCCTATTTAATCACAAACTTCAAAACACCTGTACCGGTACCTGAGATCCAACAGACGGACATGAATGGGGAAAAAGGAAAAGAATGCAGACATATCAGTTTACTTGCCAAGTGTAAAATTTCTACCCTTAAGTGTACAATACGTGATAATGGTAGCTGAACATGATACCTCGGTGTATTGATGCACCACCCCAGTGGTAGCCAAAGGGGTGGCTACATGGTAGTGGTAAAAAAAATCACAAGGTTCCAACGTCCATTTAAAACAATTCCCTACTCAAGAACCACTGGAGCAAGTACACGACATATTTGTACTTATTTAATATCTTCACATTGATACGATAAACTAACACGAAAATTCAAAAATTGTATTAAATTTTGACAATTTTTGGGAATTTTTGTAAAAATTTTGGCCATTTTGTCTGGACAATAGACTTCCGCGCAGACAGGGCTAAGGGTGCTTTTTTCTAGTGGATCTATTGTGGAGAGAGGTTAGAGGTTAAACGCTTAACATTGTTAGACAGGGAGTCAAACATGGAGATATAGTATGTTTGTTTGTCTTACTTATTGGATCTCAACCGTACAGTTAACTGTCCAAATTTGCCCGTTTTTCAACGTGAAAGAAGTTTTGGATTTTCAATAATATGAAGTTTGATATCTCAATTTCCTGAAACTAGGCTTTTACTAACACTTCGAGGCAATGGTACAGCGCAGTTCATTGACCTCTGCAATTCTTTAATGTAAAAACATGTCAGGGGTCATGAACTTTGTAATAACATGAACATACTCAATGCCAGTAGTGGGTAAGTGCAATAGCTGCCACGTTTAGCTGCCACGTGTAGCTGCCATGTGTCAGATGAGTAGGCCTACAATATACAATGTGTAAATTGCCTAATGTTCACAGAACAGCTTTTGCACTTACCCACTTCTGGCACTCAGCAGTCAATATTTGAGATCTCGGTAACTTATACACTGTTACTGTATATGCAAGTAAAATACAAGCAAATTGCTCAAGAAATGAGCATAAAATTAAATGAAAAACAAATTTATATCAATTTAAAACCATTAAAATCTGATACAAAATCAATTTTATTTAATTTTGCTAGAACAATAAACCAATTTGATGACCTTGAAGATAAATATTACCTTGTAAAAGGATTGAATTACCTATAATAGAAGTAATAATGAATTCTCTTAACTTTTGCAGATTCAAAAATTCCACTTTTTCAATGCGTTGGTCAGCCCAGAAATATGTATTTTTTATCGTATGACCTGGCATGCATCTTATGCTTATTGAAGGTGTTGAAGAAAAATATTATTTCAAAACTTATGACTTGTTGCACTTAGACATTTTCCTGTTATGCACACGAATTAGATTTCTAGACCATGAACGTTTGTACCCTGTAAAACATTTGGTTACTGTTTCATTGCAAATTAATTGTTTACGCGTGATATCGTCAAGCAATTAAATTTGGACTTATGTTACCTATTTGCGACATTGACCATGTTGAAGGGTTTATTTTATTCAGTAAAATAATAGCTAGCAAATAATCAGAGCTCTAATGAGATGACAAAAGTTGAACTGGATGACGACACAGGCTCCTGATAACAATAAACTTAATTTAATTTGAAACATAAACTCTAATGTTATACGGTTGAGCGTTTTGGGAGTATGTAATGATGTGATTATGCGCTCTGAATTTAACAGGTTTTGACAGTATACGCTTACCATGGGAGATCCCAGCTTGACTCATCTTATATTTCAGGAAAACCTTGTTGGAAAATACGCATTACAAATGCTCAAATGGCGGAGATAATCGTGATAATTTAGGCGATTGTTTTAATATAAACAACGGCAAACTTTACACAAAGACAAACTCATTAGCACGGTACGCTTTCCGGGGTTCGGTGTACCGATACGCGTACCGGACATGCAAGTTAGTTAGTTCCACTGTCCATTTTATTCAAGAAAATTGATGACCTGCCCAAAAGTGTCTCTTTTTGATATACCAAGTCACATATATAACGCTCCGGATGGGAACGCAATAACAAAGCAATGTCTTTGAGTTCTTTATGGTCAGCGGGGACCGGAACCAATGGACATTTATCGAATAAAACACCTGAGACACGCCACGGTATGCTCCGTTGGCTCCACGCTAAATTCCTACCAGTTTTATGTTTCCGCAAACCTTTCTAATGTTTCCTGATTTCGTTCTCATGTTTCTCTATAACGTGTTAACTTCAATAACAAACGTGTTTACTTGTAACTGAAATCATGACACACAGGATATTCTGTCTATTGCTGACGGTATGCTTTGAAAACCATTATCAGATTAGATACACGACCAGATTCCCCCCACCTTTACGGTGACTTGAAAAGCTACCTGGCATGTCTGAAGATTACAAACGTATATAACCATTTGCTTTATACCTAGGCCTATACTACAACCGTTGTGATTCCCAAACCCCGTGATCGTACGCCCGTAACTGTTTGAAACACTCCTTTGACGGACGCTTATTTAGCCAGTATAAGATTCTGCACGTACAAAACGAACGAACGGACAACGTAGAAAATGCTCAAAAATTGTCAATTTTACAATATATTAGTCAAGGATATTGAATACGAAGGAAAGTCCAATTATTATGATGCATTTTCTTTGAAAGAAATCATTACAATAAAGCAACAGTGAAGTGTGAAATTTTGACTTATTTCATACGTGCGGTTCTTACGTGTATAGATCGTCCATTGAAACGCCAGTAAGATCGGCCGTATATCAAATAGAGCTTAGTCTGTATTTCTCAATTTGAATAATGGGTTCGTGAATCCATAATATGGTAAAATGCTGAAGTGCTATCAATGGGTATATACATCGATATACGAAAGGTACCTTAAAGGGTACGGTACTTCGGAGGCAACAAGGCCTGTAAAAATGTTGTAGCAGGTACCCGGTTTATTATCACATGAGACAGAAGAGTCCAGTTGTGTACAAATGTCAATCGCGTTAAAAGATTTAGTCTTCATCATTCACATCAATTTGGTTGGCAATTAGAGATAAAGGATAGCTGTTGGCCGAGGAATTGTCTTACCTTCAGTTCGTGATGACCTTTCCATAAAGTACATCCTCAAGGTATATAAAGATCCGCCAGAGAGAAAGAAAAGAGAAGGGGCAGAAAAATATAAGGTGGACATGGTGGTGGGAGACAAGTTCTCATGTCACATCATCAAGATCATGGTCAGATCTTTAATGTCTAATTTTGAAAAATACAATTTTTTTTATTGCAAAAT
This sequence comes from Amphiura filiformis, assembly GCF_039555335.1. Lineage (NCBI taxonomy): Eukaryota > Metazoa > Echinodermata > Ophiuroidea > Amphilepidida > Amphiuridae > Amphiura > Amphiura filiformis. The sequence goes on along the minus strand of NC_092647.1, from coordinate 2,253,750 downwards.
TATTTTTCTCCATTCGGGCTAAATAAAATAATTTTTCGGGGTTGGTTCTCTCGTCCACTCCAACCTCATTTTCTTGGATCATAGTCAGATTTTTTAAAAATAGATTTGTCAAAATATGCAAGATTTTGAATGCTTTAGGAAAACTGATACTAGAGAACAAGAATCAAATCTTTTTGTGATACTCAACATGCTCTAAGGGGTTATCAGTCAGATTATCACATTTGAAAAATGTAAAACATGATAATGACTTCAACAATGCTTATTTTCAAAAAATTCATTTTACATGGCCTTACAATGTATGTTCCTAGAATAATGATCCAAACTCAGCTGATCGAAGTTCTTACAAAATGGTAATTTGGTAAAACGTGGTAAACGTGCGCTGTCAAATTCTATTAAACTGAAACTCTTTAGGAGCTCAGTCATGATTATGTTATAGAGACGTTTTCCACCGCCCACATTGTTACACAAAAGTCATGATAGTATACAGTCTCAGAAATAAAGGACTAGTTTCTCGAAGCATGGCTAGTGGTCAGGCTTCCTAAGCAGTCAGGCTAAGCCCAATTAGTTCTGCTTACAATTTCACCTCGTTCATAAAGATAAATCGAAGCATGAACACTATAGCAAAGCTTCGAGAAATCGGACCTGTAAGGCCTTCAAGAACATTTTTTGTCCTCCATATGAAACCAACAAAAAAGTTCTTTAAACTGAAAGAACCATTTTAGGCTCTTAAAGAGTGTTATTTAATCCTTTTAATCGTTTGTAGAACCATAAACTTTTATGGAACCCATTTTGGCATAGAACCCATTTTGGTTCGTTACAGCACAGCTGAAGATTCCTTGAAGAAGTCACATTTAAAAACACTTTTTTGAGGGCGCATGTACGGTAGAAATAACTTACACCGCCCAAAGCACTGAATGTCCCTTAAACTTAGCACCTTCGTTTCAGCATGCACCACGTCCGCAATCTATTTAAATTTCAAACGGCAAGGCTTCTTCACAAAATGTATAGCTACCGTTAGAATTGTGATAAAAATTAAGATGTCGGTTTGCAATTCCTGTACTCAATTTGCCTAATCCATGGAGGAAAATGGTTTAGATTTCCCCAAGGAATGAATTGGCAGAGATCATGTAGATCGGCATTTAATTTGGCGGGAGTCAAAAGAGTATGTACCGCATTTTAATAATTACGTAGATCAAAATGCTACATTTCTGTAACTGTACCTTGTTGACGTTTACAAGCTTTCCTGGCAACGAATTATTTATTTTTCCCACGTTCATGACTTATTTTAGTGAGAATGTATATAAGGCAAGGCCGACTCGAGTGAAAAATACTCTTGTTTAAGGGCTGGGGTATGAACGTTTGGGCAGTATTTATCGTGGGACATTAGAGCCCATCAGACATATCGAATTGCATTCTGAATACGAAGAATGGCCTTCTGATATCAAATAATTATGGCAAATGATTAAAAATTGATATTTTTGATATTTAACAGTACTCGAAGTAAACTTTATAAATCTGATGATTTATAGGCCTACTTAAAGTGTATGTAGGTCCCGGGATGCAGGTGGGATAAAAAGCCGACGATCAATTGAAAATTTTGACCTTTCGTATTGAAATTTGTATTATATCGTGTATTTCAAAAAATGAAAATTATTTGATATCAGAAAGACATTCTTCGTATTCAAAATGCAATTCGATAAGTCTGATGTGCTCTCATGTCCCACAAAAAATACTGTCAAAACGCTCATTCCAGATCCCTTAAAGGGGCTCAACATTTATATTGAATTAAATGTGTTGCTCTTCAAACGACCTCGAGAAGGGTTCATTATTGCAAAGTCGTAGCTGTCAATCTGTACGACAGGCTGCAAACAAGGATGAAATCAAAACTCAACCGGCGGTTGACCGCCGGTTCCGCCCGGGCCGGTTTCCATTGTAAACCGGACTGAACCGGCGGTCAACAGCCAGTCGAGTTCTAATGTCATCCCTTTTAAGCTCTATCTCATGGTACGCGGTCTTACTTGTCAATCTTTACAACGCACGAATGTAAACCTACCCTTTTCCCTCTTGAAAATCTAGGTCAAGGAAACCTATAATCATGATAATTGGGAAAATAGAAACCAATAACACAAAACCCTGATTGTTGTCACCATTCAAACAGATAAAGAAACTAGTTAAATATTAGGTATAATTTGATCAGTAAGTCAAGGTAAATCTATGCAAATCATGCTCACCATATTTCCTTCAATTGCTGTGAGGTTGTGGAAACAGTTCATAAGCTAATGCGATTTTAATGAGATATATTATTATTAAATAGCAAAACGTTTCGCCAATTTGGCCTTTAGTAAAATTCGGCAAGTAGTCGAATATTTCCGATCACACAACTTCCTATTTTTGTTCCCAAGTGAACTCGCCCGATTCATGTTTAGATACTCTCATTCTTGAATTGGTGCCATTGTTTATTTTTTCTTTCTCCTCAGTGACTATTATTCCCATTGCAACATTAAACATTAAAACAGCACCAAAGGTCTACGCAAGTGAAAACATATTATTACGATTCCCATTGCAACATTATGCATTAAAGAGCACTAAAAAACTTTCGCAATTAAAAACATATTCCGTTTCAGCAAGTCGTGGTAAACGTCAAAAGGCAGGGGGAAATACGGTTAGCAAATGGAGTATAGGTGCGGGATCCTTTTAGATTCGGAAGGCTTTGCGGCCGACGCAATGGTTTTATTATATGCATCTGATCCACTTTCCCGTAATAGTTCGCCCATCTCGGCGGAACCCTCTAAACAATGGTACCACTTTTCGCAAACTCTAATCGGCAACAAACGAACAAAGCATTACATAATCTATTGCCACTCTATGTCTATTAGAAGCTCTTTGATCTGATCCACTTTCTCAGCAAACTGGCATCCGGCTGATGTACAGTACTAGTATAGTCTCTTTTCCAGACTTCAACTACATCTGTTTACCCACACATCAAACTCTATGGCACAAATGACCGGTGATAGTTTGGGTTATTGCAGATGTACGATTAATTAGAAGAATTCTATTTAAGTTAGAAATACAGTGAAAGCTGTCGATTTCAATTGCTATAGGTTTTTGTTTCTTAATTTCTTTCAGGTCCTCGTTGTAATCCTCAATGCATGAATGGCGGCACATGTACATCCACCATCCCTCCTCGCTGTGTTTGTCAACAAGGGTACACAGGATTAGCGTGTGAAAGAGGTAAGAGATGAACATCCACATCCACATCCACATCCACATCCACACATCCCACATACCATTGACTCCCCAGAACCCAAACACACCCTTTACTACTCTCTAACCGTAAAAGAGTGAAAAGATGGCATTTGTCTGAAAGTGTCCCAAAGTGATGCTCGATTGGAGTGAAAACTGAGTAAATTTTACGCTTGGAACAGTGTAATCACTCTGAAGAGTGTGAAGAAGGATCACAATTCACTCTCAAAAGAGTGAATTTTCACTTAGAGTGATCCATAGAGTATATTCGCACATCCCACTCTCTAAATTCTTATAAATTAAAATTTAAATCCATAAGATTGACTTTTTAATAAATCTTAGCGTGGATTAAAATAGACACTAATCCCAGACTAATCCAAATTAAGATTCAAAATTCATCTATAAATGGATTTGAATTTCAATCTATTAGATTAAAAATGGAAATCTGATTAGCTCATTTTAAATCTATTAGATTCAGAATTTTTAATCTAAGCTTGGATTGTTCCTCATCGCAATCGAATAGATTAGCTTTTTAATCTAAGGAATTTAGAGAGCACCAACAACATACCCGACACCCTCACACACCCACAATTTCACCCCCACACCACCATATCCAGCATGGGCCCCACACTCCTACCTACACACACCCCACCCACAAAGGACACTGACATACAGACCAACCTCCCTGAGCTTGCTACCAGGGATAAGAAAATAGGCGTGTGAAACACTTCCAGGGAATAAACATTTTGATCGCTAATATATAAATCTGTTTTAAATCAATATTTTCATAATAATATTGCTATACTGAGCCCGCGGTTACAGATATTTAAGTAAACATTATCAAGTTCAAATTGACCGTGTCCAGTCACATATTGACCAGTTTATTTTACATCAAGTTGTTTTCATTGCAATAGGAAACTTTGACATTCTTGATCCAAACATTATGTGAAATTACGAAGCGAAAAATTGCAATCATTATAACTTTTATCTGATAAAAATATAAGTAGGAACATGCATGTTTTACGGTGGAACAAAACATCATTAATTCAAAATGGTAAAATACATTTTAAATGAATGCGGACCACTTTGACTGAAGTTGTATAAGACTGGATTTATTTGGGTACATTCGAAAGAACGTAACTATAGTTACTGCTAATTGTAAATATTGGAAACAAGAAATATAAACTTGATACACTAAATTATTTGGATCTGCAGGTACATTTTGTAGCTTGGGGCTAAGCCTCGCTGGAGTTGGTCTTTTCAGTGCGAAATAATAACCAGAAATCAGAACAATTAACTTCGGCAAAGTCAATTATTGATAAGAATCGCTGCGCGATTTGACAAAAGCAATTTGTCTGAAATTTGCGTTGGGTACCGGTGGCCAACGCAACGGGTAATATTAAAATTGGCAAATAACTATACATACAGCTTTAACAAATCAATCAAATAATTAATAAATAAATTTTTGGATTTAAATAACGCCCTTTTTCGCCTTGGAGTAAAGTCGAGGGTAAATGAAAGGAGTATCTATGTATACTGTTTTATATACATTGCCTAAGTTCTTAGCAGTATGTGGAGCCAAGATGGGGACAATCATGTGACTTCCATATGGCATGGACACTCCCTTTTAAAGGTTTTTTTAATCCATATCTCGGAGGATTCAAAGCGCTTTACATGGTAAATAAAATCATCACAATGAGATCGCCGCTGTCAACTGGTCAACTTGGCCGGTAACAGCCGAACCCGGCGCAAATCCATCCGCATCCAATCAAGAAGTATTTCAGTTCTATTTGCAATGTCTATCTCTAATTTTAATTGAATATCTTATATTTTATTGCGTTGACTATTTTTGCTTAGGTGAAGAGAATTCAAATACAGTATAGACACTACTTTACAGTTAAGCAAAATGCGATCAGAGTTTCCGAACTTTAATTTTGTCAGTCGATAGCGCTTTTCCTCATATAACACATAATTATGTATACAACAAATTTCAAGCTTTCAAAAATATATTTGTAGGTAATAAGGTTAAGTAACTCTAAGATGAAGAAATTGCTCAAATCCATAATCAATTAATAGATTTCATGTATTTTGTGTATACTGAGATTTATAATTTATGCATGATTTAATATATGGGGAAATTCTGTAGTTTTTTTTCAAAAACTTCCGTACATAATGGGTTACTTTCAATGTGTATTACTTGTGGCCATTGCCCTTTCAACGCGCTATTCCAGTTAAAATCCACACCCCCTATGAAAGACACAACCTTAATCTCACACACAGGGGGGGGGGGGGTGTAGATTTCAAATGGAGTGAGTCACCCATTCAGGTAACCCCATTTGAAATTCACACTCCCTGTGTGGAAGATTAAGATCATGTCTTCCATAGGGGGAGTATGAATTTCAACTGGAACAGCCGAATGTCCAAAGTGTTACCCATCACAATGAACTCATAACACATGTAGACAGTAAGCGAACGTTTGTCACTGCTGGCAATCTTCAAACCCTAACTTTGCTACCGATATGTGATTGGGGGTGGGGTATATTGGCCAAACAGAGGGTTCAGCACTTCCATTTGGGAACATAATAACCCTATCCTTGTGGAAGTCGAGATCAGATTATGTCCAAGATATTTTTTCTCAAAAATATTCAAAAATTTTAATATCATAATATCTTATGGATATATTTGGAATCTACTTGAGGGATGCATTCAAATGAGTACAAACATGCCTATTGGTTCAGTGGTTCTTTATAAATAGCCTCTGAAATCGTGTAAATTATCGCCCGCGAATGGTAAAGGAAACATCCGACCAATGCCGGTATCGGTATTAGCAGTTCCCTGATGGTATTAGCAAGCCTAAGGGTCAGCAGCTTCAATCCCTTATTTGAATAGGGGCATTTCTTCAAAGGAAAATCCAACAACCACCTATGTACTTGACCGGTATTAAGATACTTACATTTTAATTGTAGAAACTTTCAAAATGCCCCCAGATATTTGGAGTAAAATGTCCATTTTAATCAAGGAGAAAGTTTTCTAAAAGTTACCAAATGCCGGATATGATAGATCGTATTAAGAAACCACAGGCAAGATCCGTTGGCTATACTCTACTTGCAACAAAGCATGGCCAGAATCTTACCTTTTTTTTTACTCCCAAGTTTTTTGGTTAAACTTTTATAACAATACATCAACAATAGACAATTGAATAGACACGTCCATTTCATTGTTCTGTCTTTTGTTCAGTTTGATTTGTGGGAAAAGTAATTGGCAGACATTTTGTATTCTGTCCAAACAAAAACTGTTCTTTTACAACGAAATCCTTTCTTTTGATTTGATTTTAGCCTTGAGAGATTTTACTTCAAGTTCAGAATATTTGAAAAGTGAGATTAGTTGTGTTATTTTTTGTGTCTATTTAGATTATTGACAGGGCACGCTGACATCTGTCATGATGGCTAGAAATTTTATCATTGTTAAGGGGTACTACACCCCTGTGGTAAATTTGTGACTATTTTTGCATTTTTATCAAAAAATGATAACACACTGGTAATAAAAGTTATGTATATTATTGGGGCAAGGAATCCAATTACTTTACTGAAATTTCAGGGATTCAAGACAAGCGGTTCAGTAAATATGATAGGATATGAGGTACATCCTTGCTGTACCTCTTTTCTTGTCATAAATAACGAATCGCTTGTCTTGGGTCACTGAAATTCCAGTGTAGTAATTGGATTCATTGCCCCTATAATACAGATAACTTTTGTTGCCACTGTGTTATTAGTTTTTGAGAAAAATGCCCGGGGGGGGGGGGCACTTCCATGACAGATATGCATCATGTGCCTCGGGATAGACCCCTTTTTCAAACCGGCTTGTACCCAATGACCCCTTTTTTTGTGTTATGGTCCTACCTATTACCCAATGACCCCCTTTAAAAAAATTCATGTACTCAATGACCCCCTTTTTCTATTTCCTGCTATACCCAATGACCCCCGTTTTAATTCCCAAATTTAGGTGGTATTTGTGTTCTCCTCCAGAAATAATGATATTTTTCACATTTCCAAGGTGGCCAAGTTGTTTTTACGCAATTTGGCACTTATTTATGATACTCTTTTGGTAATCCTGTACTCAATGACTCCCATTTTACTTTTTGTTACCCCAATGACCATCCTTTTTTCAAAGTTTCATACCGAATGACCCCATTTTTATTCAGGTTGTGTACTGAATGACCCCATATTTTTGTAATTGTACATTTGACCTGAATGCCCCCTACTTTTTAACATGGCCGAGGCACATCCCTGCCATTTCAGATACGGAGTGCCTCCCCCGGGGAAAAATGCAAAAATAGACAAAAATTTATGGAGGGGTGTAGTACCCCCTTAACTGCGCAAATTAGTATTGTTTTTGTTTCTTCTTTTAATCATCTATCCTTACATAATTACAAACTCATTACCACTACTAATTACTATTATGCATATGGTTAAACCACTTATGCAAACAAGTCGTTCATCAACGCTTCCTAAATGCAGTAAGTTACTGAAATTTTAGAGTAAAAAGTGCACAAAAGTTTAACTTCTTTTGAACCAGCAAAGCGTGAATGACGGAAGGTTTTACTGATTTGGAAGAAAAACTACTAAATACAGTTGCGATATTGTGAAGCACGTTCAATTATATATCCATTAAGTTGCGGACAAGCGGTAAACTTGTTTCCGGTTAACAAACCTCATAATTTCATCCTAAAATAATCAAATTAAAGTCGCTTTCTTCAAATAATTGTTCAGACAAATTAAGCGGTTTTCAACTTAACACTTTGCGATAGATCTCATCTTTTTATAACAAAGAAAATAAATTAGAAAATAGATTTGAATTTGCCAAACTATGTAAAATATCTAAATGAGTTTACTTAACTTTTTATGGATAATGGCATTCTAATTGCGCGGTAAACTTTTATCTACTACTCGCGAATCGAGATTCATGGATTACTGTGTCAGATATTAAATATGTACATGTATAATCTTCTATAGGAAGTCGCATGAATGTAAACACTAAAGTCGGAATTTGAAACAAAAATATCAGAAAAGAAACCCAAAATATATGTCATCAGAACTCTTAATAAAATTGTCAAAATGTCTATTACCCCATCAAACACAAAACGTTTTGGTAAAGGTTCAAATATCGGGTTATATAATTGTATGAAAACGGTTTTAATAACGTTCATCAACATTTTTGAAAACGTGATCATGATGCAAACCATTCCGTGTTTAACTATTGACAACATATTTTGCAAAAATGTTTGCCCAAAATATTTCACAATAACGTCTTAAAAATGTATTCATGACCTTTATATAACCCAACATTAAATGTTATTATGACGTTTTGAATAAACATTTTAAGAACATTTTTTGTGTTTGTTGAGATATACCAAACATGAGAAAAGTCTCTGTGGTTCTCTTTCTTTTGCACTGATTTATTTTTTGTGACTCAAGATCACTTGCTCACAACAGGGTTCACTATGGACCACAATGGCCTCATCCCAATGCCATAGTTCAATAACCTCAATTAAACAATCATAGAGCAACATTTTACCTCAAATTGCGGAGTATGAGTTTGTGTACCCAAATTTTCAAAGGTCATTCAATTTATGTACAACTGATTGGGGTTAAAGAAAATGTGCCCTGATAGATGAGCATGTTGTGGATCCTAGTGCTTGTAGTCGCTTAACCGTATCGATTACATCGGATTACGGAAGCAAAACAAAATAGATTAATTGGGAGATTGTAATCAATACTTTTAAAATCGGGTTAAGTATGTGACCCCCTTATATTTGAGTTGAACTTATAATTTCAACTGTGTATTGAAAAGTTATGTGACCATAGACTCTAATGTGACCTACCTGTTTCAAAAAGTAAGCGTTCATGTTTAATGATGTATTTTTTATCTCTGTGAAAATGTGACTTTTAATTTTTTCATGCCATTTTTTTCCAGCTACATGCCGAAACGGATGCAAAAACGGTGGCCGATGTGTAGCGCCAGATACGTGCAGTTGCCCGTCAGGGTTCGAAGGACCGGATTGTACAAGACGTAAGAAAAAAACAGAGTTTATTAAAACTAAAGAATGATAAATGTTTATCATGTTTTAATTTGTTTTGGGGTAAATATGTAACATATACTTTTATAATGCTCAATTCCATTTGTTCCCATTGGGTGCATTTTGTATTCAGTTAGTGGGTTTTATGTCAATGACCTATCCGAGTTACGATATTACGTTGTGAAGCGTATTTTGGATTAATATAATTATTATTCATTAAGTATGTTAAATAATGTTTAGTTTTAGCAAAATAAAGTAAAATATGATTTATCGACTATGGCTTACTTCGAACACAGGCCATAGTTACAACAAAACGCTACACAGGTTTCACGTTAATAGAATTATTAGATGCATGAATCACATGTAGATGCGACCCTATCAGCATGAAACTGTGGTAGTGTTACGTTGTTTATTACACCTACGATTAAAGTTAACCATATTCTTCAAAAGTTTTTTCACTGCATTTGCACAACTTGTGTAAAAAACTCTCTTAGCTTTATTCACTTCAAATAAATTCCGCAATCGTTATTATTTTTTTCAGCTGTATGTCGCTATGGCTGTGAAAATGGTGGCACGTGTGTCAGACCTAATCTTTGCCGATGTCAACTTGGTTACAGAGGAAATCGATGTGAAATGCGTAAGTGGAAATTGATGAACGTTTTTTGGATCAACTATATCTATTGTATTTCAATTTGCCAATTGTATTTTAATTAGCAAATTATGGAATACATTAATGTAAAAACTCGAAATTGCTTATTGGATTGATTGCACGTGATGGTCTGTAGTTCAAATCCCACCGCCGTCGCGTCAGCATATTCATTTAAATTGATTATGTTTTTTAACATTATCATGTTGTTATGTACACAAACGAGTTTTTACTGACTTATCACTTCTCATTGCCACTTCTAGCTTACTGTCGGCAGAGATGTCGGAACGGAGGAAGATGTGTCGGTCCTAACAAATGTTCTTGTCCATCTGGGTTTTCAGGATCAGTTTGTCAATCATGTAAGTATCTTCTAATTAAAGAATAGGTATTTGCGTTACCTTATCTTGTCAGTGTGAGCAGTTTTCTAGAATCGAGACCTAGGGTTGCAAGTACTGGGACCGGGGGGGGACTTAACACAAATGACCATACAGGTAGGCTCCCCCGGAAAGACCCCCCTTTTTGGATATCGCATTTCGCTCCGAAAGACCCCCTATATTTGACCAAAATAGAGCTCCGAAAGACATACCCTTAATTTTGATCATTTCAGCTCTAAAAGACCCAAAACTTGCTCATTCCTCATATTTCTGTTTTTTTCAGGCGATTTTTAACAACAAAAAAAGCCAAGAAAGATCCTTGATTTTCGCAGCTCCAAAAGTCCCCATTTTACTTGGTCGCAGCCCGGTTTGCCGCTCCAAAAGACCCCGTCCCCCTTTTACCGGTACTTCGTCAGCTCCCAAAGACCCACCACCTCAAATTAAAAATTCCGGGGGAACAAACCCACCAAAATGTTTTGATGTGCCCCCCCCGTTACTGGGTTACTGGGAGTGACACTTTATATGGTATAGAGAACTCTAGGATGGTCACATTCGAAAACAAAATATTGCATGTTGAATGTTTTGGTTAAAAATTGACACAGCAGAATAAAGAATATTGCAATGAAGAAAAACAGACCTTGCACCTACAAAATGGAGAATTAACCAGTATAATATGCCTCAATAAATTCCAGTGACGTTATGGCTATGTCATGTTACTGCGTTTTTGAGTCTGTCAATTCTGTTTGAAACCTTTTTGTTTGTATTTTACGTGGTATTTGGCTATTATCCATCAATGAAGATAGCAAAAACGACGGGATCTAATTGACATATTCCCTATTGCTAATACTAGACAAGTTCTTTAAGTACAAAGATGCGGTTGACACAGATACTGCTCCTCCCATCCGACAAAAACCCAGTGACATGACATATCCTTCAAGTTGGGTCCGTCCGGGTTCACCCCCTTCCATCCGATATGAACCCTGGGACAGGACAGATTCTTGTTCAAGTTGGGCACCGGATTCGTCCCCCTCCCATCCGACATGACCCTCGGGACATGATAGACCTTTCGAGATGGGTCCGGTTTTGCCCCCTTGTGCATTCCGAATTCAACAATAGATAATGCTAGTTCATGAGTTACGTGACATTTTCAAATACCAAACAGAACGATTTTTCAATATTACAATATCATACACTGATAAAAATATGTTTAAACTCATTTTTCAAACACCATTTTACAAAAGATTTCTGATAGCGGTGCCCTGTAGCGGTGGCGTCGACGTCGACAAGAGTATGGCCACTTTTTCTCTTTTTTTTTTTTTTTTTAGATAAAAGGTTTTCGCGGATTTCAAGACTACCTTCCCCCGGGTACCTTCCTTTCTGTCTTCCAAAATACTCTTCTCCCCAACCCCCTCGGTATATTCCTAAAGACTTTGGGCGGCGCTCAATGGAAATTATTTCTAACAACTCCCCGTTTCACCCCTGGGTAGAGAGAGGCAATTGAGGTAAAGCGCCTTGCCCAAGTGCACAACACGATGGCACCGCTAGGGCTCGAACTCGCAACCCTCCGATTGCGAAATAGAGCCTGTGCCGCTGTGCCACCGTGCCCTCCAAAAGGTCCAATGAAATTAATGAGGTGTCATTGGAGCTGGAATCGATACATTAATAATCTTGGGACATTTAACAGTGTTTAAAGTTGTTCTGGTTCAGAACTAAGTTCGTCAACGAAAGTTAATTAGTTAATTGAGAGCCCGAAATACATCCATCAGCCACAATAAACATGACAAAAAAAATTTCTCTTTCTGAAAATTGTCACCAGATAATATCTCCATGCAGTTCGACAGCATTACGTCATTGGTAGGTTTCATGAATTATAAATCAGAAAAATATCATAGAATATCTCATCACATATCATGATATTATTGACAAACAAAAAGTTTTCTCAGTCTGGTACGTCTGCAACTAAATCCGTTTTTAATTTTGATAAATTCACGCGGCATCGATGAAACACAGATAGACATCGAATTCATCATCACTGTTCGTGAAACACGCACGACTGCTTTTGCTTTCTCAACATCATTTTAACATGTTCAAGATACAACAAATTAAGCATCCAAAATTGAGTTTATCATCACTCCTGGAAAACTTATGCACGGTCTGCCTTCTCTCTCCTACCATGTACTTTACTTACATACATTTCTCTCTGTGGTTTAGTATTTGTCAGCAAGTCTTCTTCTGTATTTTCTTCAGACGTAAGAATTTGTCACTTTTTGACAACTCTAATGTAGCTAATGTCTACATGATCTCTCTTTTATAACGGCGAAGGGGGAGGGGGCTCAAGGCAAGTAGGCCTAGTCTTATCTCGTAGGACATTGCATGATATAAGGGTACCCCCTCCGTAAAATGAGAGCTCTCATATAGAAGGTTACGATTTAAGGCCTATTCAGTGATTTGCTCATCCGGAGGATCGTAAAAATTATTAATATTCAGATTTTGGCACAAAATAAGACATTTATGTAATTTCTTTAGCTACATGTATTTGAATGGGGCTTCATCTTTGTAAATTTACCGCTGTTTTCTCGTTTTCTTGTATGTATCCTACCATTTTTAGGAAATGTATACACAATTTTAAATTTTTTCAACACTTTCGCTGGAATAGGCCTTTAATTTCCAAGCACTCTGTTCTTGTCTCTGTCTCTTTATCTGCCTCGGATCATGATCATGTACACATGTATGTGGAAGAGATATTCATCTTACAGTGTCTTAGCTTGAGTTTCTTTAGGCTACGGTCCCGGGGCCACGGTCAATGCTCTTTTTTATCAGGTTCCGTATCTAGACTAACATGCAGAAGTGTGAATTATCCACGTTATTTTTACATTTGAAAATTGATTTTTCTAATAAATGTCTTCCATCCAAAAGGAATTCACGAAAATTGTAATGTTGTAAAAGATGAAAGATATAGCAGTAAAGCCGGCAATCCGGCATTACAGTGGTCACAATGCGATGAGAGGCCTGTATGGGTGAAAAGTTCACATGAGATGTGCCTTGTAGCATCACTTTACGAATCTTCTTCATGAGGCACGGTATCTTAATGTCTAGGGAGTGTATGTCTTCAAGCAAGATTTGTATTAGAAGAAGTCAATGTTTGATCATGAAAGACATCTGAGATGAGGCCCAATGTGCCATTTGTTGTAAAAATCGGTCGCGCAATTTGATCGCATTTCCAATGCCACAGTTCATTGGCCTGTATTTATCAAGCAAGGCTCACAATTTGACCTCAAGTTATGGGGTATGAGTATGAAAAACTAAGTTTGGACGTGCATGGACAACTAATATCAGCGCATCTCACAATGATTATACAATTCCAGAACGAGAACCGCTGTTATCATCCGAAAACCGCGATGCCCAAAAAAACAAAAACGCTTTTCTCTGGGCGGAGTCGAGCGGTCACTGGGATGTGCTGTGTTCTATGGACATGATCCCAGCAAACACAAAACGTTTTCGACATCATTCGCAAAAGGTTATAAAAGGTTGTCAGAAAACGTTTAAATGTCGGGTTATATAAAGGGTATATTAAGAGTATAAAACGTTTTCATATCTTAAAAAAACATTTTTTGATAATCTACTGCTCAGCAAATGAAAATGTTTTACAGAAAACGTTTAAATGTCGGGTTATATAAAGGGTATAAAAACGTTTTAATAACATTCCAAAAACATTCTTGAAAACTTGATACAAAACATTCTAAACAGAATGTTATTGGGGAGTTGAAAAATATTTTGCGAAAAATGTTTGCCCAAAATATTTTCAATAACGTTTTAAAAACGTTTTCATGACCTTTGTATAACCCGACATTTAAATGTTATTAAAAGGTTTCGAAAAAAACATTTTAAGAACATTTCTGTGTTTGCTGGGTTATAACATTTTAACATAATGTTATTTAAGTATTGACACAATATTTGGCAAAAATGTTTGTAAAAATAGTTTACAATAACATTTTTTGAAAACATTTAAAAATATTGTTGTAATGTGTTTTCATACAAAACGTTTTAAAACGTTATCATGACCTTTATATAACCCGACATTTTAATGTTATTAAAACGTTTTTACCTAAACCAAAAGCCAAAATATAACTTATTTAAAACGTTTTTAAAACGTTTTTGTGTTTGCTGGGATGGGGGCGATTTGTTTATCAAAATAGACTGCAAAGTAGTCTAACAATAATGTTCAACAAAAAGTCATGTACAAAACAAAGAAACCAATAGGGCCTAAGTGACAAAGAACTTCCAATGGGTCTAAGATATACACCTATCCGACTTCGCCATTACTGCGGTGTCCCCGATGTAAAACTGCGGTGTCCCGAGGTCGGGGGTTCCACCCATTATTTATTGTGTGCTATACAGAATTGTAACCGGGAATTGTACACAACAGTGATATTCATACACAATCATGAGTATTGACTTACGAATTAAATCTCCCGCTCTGGTACATCTGTGTTTCCGTCGATAGAGGGCCAAATACAGTAAACGCTTCTCGGATTCAGGGTGCTCGGATTGGTGTATACGAGCAGTTTGTTTTTGTGACAGCCCAACAGCATTAACAGCAAAACTCGGCACCATGAGGGCAGTATAAGCGATATTTACACGTTTAGAAATCTGTATTTTATTAATAGGACAATAATGTTAATGTTTTTATTTCACGAAACATTAATTTGTATACCTTTAAAGCAACGCGCAACGTGACAATATTTAAGAATCTTAGAAACAAATGAAAGTATTCTAACCTATAATTGAGACATTGGTTTCATGCACCGCAAGTTCGTGTGGTTCCATACCCTTTGGGTGACGCGGTAATTACTGCAAAAACATGTTCAAACTACCACCTAAGTCGCAATTTAACCGGGGCAAATTCACTTTCTTGAAATGTAGTACGCGATACGCGGTAACCCTCTAAACCCTGAAGATGTTTACAATGGAGACAGTCAAAAATGTCAATTTCTACAATTATTTTCTAATATCTTTAGGCGTGTTGTTGAATCTAAGTATTGGTCATGGACCTTATAGTACTTTATATACCTGGAAACATGAATGTCGTATGGTATGAGGAGCAAGAGCAATTCATTTCATGGTCATTTGGAGGTGTAGGCCGGGGGTTTAGGACACGAGTGATTTACCGAAATCCTGGCGGCACTCAACATTATAACCATACGAGTATGCTCCCCTAGACCCCCGTTTTTGGACCGCGCAGCTCCGAATGACTCCTGAATTTGACCAAAACAGAGTTCTGAAAGGCCCTTAATTTGATGATTTTAGCTCTAAAACTAAAAAGACCCCCAAATTGCTCATTCCTCGCATTTCGGGGCTTTTTATTCAGGCGATTTTCAACCAGAAAGCCAAGAAAGATGATGATTTGGACTGTTCGCAGCTCCAAAAGACGCATTTCACTCCTTCACAGTTCCAAAAGACCCCTTTTACCGGTACTACGTCAACTCCCAAAAGAATCACCACCTCAAAATTTTCGGGATAACATGCCCACCAAAAATGTAGCCTATGATGTTTCCCTTTGAAATCGGCAAAATAGTTGTGAAAATCCTGATTTAGGATAGATACCAACATGTGTGACAGCGACAAGTGTTATATGTAGGTATTAATTGTTGTCTTTGTCATGGTGGAAAAGTCCGGGAAAAGTGTAGTGCTCCCACCTGCCGAAAAAACAAAATTGCATTATTTTATTCACACAAACTGGTGGAGTGCATCATATTGGAGACGTTTAAAAATTAGATGATGAAAACTATCACATGTGTGCATATATAAGGGACCGTTCACAAACACTTGTTAGGGGGAGCCTGATGCAAAAAGGGGCCCCTGAAAAATGTTGACCCTCCTTTATTGGGGGCCCTGAAAAAAATGACCACAAATTTTCCTGGAAAAATTAAGTTTATATGCTTTTCTATGGGGTTGACCCATAATTTTCATGTCAAAAAAGGGGGCCCTTAAATTTTTGAGGTCTGTAAAAGAAGGCCGAAAAATTTTCGTGATGAAATTTTTTTGCATCAGGCCCCCCTTACAAGTGTTTGTGAACGGTCTCTAATTATGTATAATCCTTTAAAAGGAGTTCTTCAAAGAACTTTTTTTATATAAAATGAATTTCGTGGGTTCAAATTCTTGTTGAGTGTACTCGGACATGAAGCATTATCGAAACCGAAAAAAGTCAAGAATCCTTTGAATAACCGTTACAGGTTCAGCAGCCTTTATCATCAAGACGTCAATATTAAAGTTTTTCAAAGATAAGATCCCTTTATGGTTCTTATAAAGAGAAAGCCCCAACAGATCAGTTCTTCTGGGGTGAACCAAACCTGCATGGTTATCAAATTAATCAGTGACAAGGTTATCTCTGAATTTGACAGGCGCTAATTGATACAATAACATTAAAACATCAATTAGCACCTTTCAAATTCAGATACCCTTGTCACTAATGAATTTGATAACCAGCCTGGTTTTGTTCACCCCAGAAGAACTGCTCTGACGGGGCTTCCTCTTTATGGGAACCATAAAGGGATCTTACCCTTGAGGAACTTATTGTCGTCTTGATGTTTAAGGCTGCTGAACCAACAAGAATTCTCCTGAGAGGACAAATAAAGATCCGTCTTGTAATTTTTTTCTAAGATGTAATGCAATAATTCCTAATTTCAATTTGAACCATTCTGTAGCCCTTGTTATCTATTTGTTTGTTTGCTGCAGCTTCGTGCTATGGATGTCCTGAAGGTAACACGTGTGTTGCACCTGGGAGATGTGTGAGCATAGGAACGGGAGTAGGAGGAGCTGGAAATTCATACAGTCTGTCTTCATATGGGTAAGCAACAGCAGCGTTGCAACAGTTTTAAGTTCCTCGGTGAAAAACAAAACATACAGAGACGATGGAATGGACGAATAGTGTCAAGAAAGGCATAAGAATCACATTAATTTTTGTCCAGAACTGCTTCCTAAAAAGTTCAATTTATCTCACTGATTCTGCGAAGCGACGAAAGTATAAAAGATGATCCGGGGACGAGGAAGAATGACGAGGAAACAGGACGGGAAGAGAATCAGAGATGATGACGAGATCGTTGATGATGATGGTAGAGATGGTGACGATGGCGTCTTTGTGGTTATGCATGATGATGATGACAACTACGGTTGTCCGCAGTGACCTTTGGTTGTCCGCAGCAACTTTCGGTTGTCCGCAGCGACTTTCGGTTAAGTTGTCCGCAGCGACTTTTCGGTTGTCGCTGCTGAAAAAGAATCAGTGGGTCTGTCGCAATGGAAAAACGCCCACCAGATGTTGGACTGGCGTTTTATTTAATTGGCGTTTTCTTGATACTTTCTAAATTATATCTTATCAGTAGATTTATTACTGTTAAATTAACATATTTATTTGTCCATTTATTTCCAGCAAAAGTTGTCGGTTAACTTCGTACATTGGTACATTTAGTCAAAGTTACGTAAGACCAGAAATCAAGACAACTCACAATAGATGTGGACCATTTCTAAGAGACATCTGCACTAGGACAAGGTAAAGTAATCTGGCATGTAGAAGGATGTAGGGGGGGTCCAGCCAGACTTTTTGTGAAAATGTTTCTAAAAAAAGGCCGATTTCAACGTTTTTACAGGAAAAAATTGGTTATTTTGTTAATTTTTCCTTCAAAAAAGTACTGATCAACGTTTGTTTCAGAAAAAGGTGGACCTTATTATTTGGATTGACTCTTTTTTTTTTTTGGGTGGGGTATTGATCTCGCAGTCAAATATATCACAAAATAACAACAAAATTTTGGCAAATCTGAGAAGTGCTTATACGTTTATGTTCTGCAATCGCAATTTTCCGTGTTAGTTATATTCCTTTTTGAAGAGGAGCACCGCAAAGTGGTTTTCTGGGGGTATTTTTTATTGTTGTTGAAAAGTCTATAGTGTCGGGCCAGATTTTAGGGCGGGTTACTCCAATATGACAATTTTTGTACTTCCATAACAATAGTTTTAATATTAAATATCAGATTTTGTTTGTGAAATAATTTTAATGGCATTGTTAAAATAATAAGTCTTTTTATTCTCTCTCACACAGTATTGCATACAGCCGAGCATACCGCACGTACTATAGGACGTTCTACAGAATGACATGCATTGAACCAACATGACGGCAAACAAACACGCTGTTATAAATTTATGATAAACTTAAAAAGATGTTAACTTATTAATTATTTGTACAAAATTGGATGTTTTCCGCATATTTCTTGATCCAGAGATGGTTTGTGTTTCTCATAGACGCTTGACTTTGTCTTGTTCTTAGTCTGTGCCCGATTCAATTGTGTGCCGAAACACCGAATTGGATTCTAATAGGTATAGGACTTGCACAAACGTATCATCTTTATGATCTTACAATGTACTTCATATTTCACCAGGATCCACAACATGTTCATCACCCGGTTCATCAATCAGGACACAGTTCTTCAACCCAATACATTTGTACATTTATTGAATGACCTTTGACAATTTGGGTACAAAAACTCATACCCTGCAACTTGAGGTCAAATATTGCACTATGAGTGTTTAATTGAGGTTATTAAATTATGCCATTGGGATGAGGCCATTGTGGTCCATAGTGTTTCGTCATCCAGTTTCGTCACCACATCCGTAGTTATTTAATAATGAGCTTCATCAGAAAGTGACGAGTGCAGAGGGGAGGTTATGCAAGTATTGCAGATTTCGAGTCATACGATTGTGAAGATATTGAATTGGTGAAAATAAAAAATAAAAAATCTCACTTTAAGAACCAGGAGATTCTTTGACGATTGCAAGACGATGTGCGGTTTTCGTGGAGCAAAATCTGAAGAATTATTATACTTTCAGTCACCCCGGGACATTCATGCACAAAAGACCAGCAATCAGCATGAGGTGGAAGTAGAACTGCTTTGTGAGCAAGATGGAAATTAAAAAAAAAAAAAAGCAAAGTGTGCTTGTATGAAATCCAAAAACTAACTCTTTGAATGTAAAGGAGTGAAAAACCAGTAAACGAGTTAAAGGAGTATTTCGTGATCCTAGCATCTTCTATTTATGTCATTTTTCATTAGATATCCACGAAAAAACCTATTCCCAAAATTTCAGTTGATTCCGATTTTGCGTTCGCGAGTTATGCATGATTATGTGTATTACACTGCTCCATAGACCCCCGAAAGGGGGGCTCTTGGAAAATATTTGTACAGGGGTGCTAAAAGTAGACTTCTGAATGTTGACCATCTCTATACCTGCATAGTGCATAAAAACACCCGATCACTATACCTTGCTTCTATCAGTTAACCAACCCATCTCTATACCATTTTTACTGTAATGGTGACCCATCATTATATCATCAATATAACCAAAAACTTACAACAGCCCATCTCAATACCATCACAGAAATAAGGGGTCATTAATATACCCGAAACAACGTCAAAACTACCCCATTGGTATACCAAAAACGATGAAAATGCACCTCAAAACCTTTGAGCATCCCCGTATACCATTTCTTAGGGAGAGGCCCCCCCGGGCCATAGACAATGCGTTGTAATTTCGTTCTGGTGCACCAGAACGAAATTCAAATTTCACGATATCTTTGCTAAACGAATTAATCTGCAAGAAATATTTTGTACATAAACATTATGTAGCTAGAGGTTTCCAGTGATATAAAAATCTCAACTTTTTTTGAGAAAAGTGGGGGGATGAGGTTGTGGATCACGAAATGCCCCTTTAAGTGATAAACGTGACCACTCTACTATCCTGATATTGGAGTACTTGAACAGTGCACTCTGGACGATGTTCACATGGAGTGAAAACATGGTAAATGTGAAGGCGTTAAAGCGTACAGGAACCGAAATTGTGTTCATTATTATTTAAATATATATTTGTGTTAATATTATTTTCTTTGTACGCATTATGACTTGTACTAATTATTTTCAATGAAATTTAAAAAGAAACAATTTTTATTAAAATCTATCTAAAAACAACGCCTTTCACGTCATGAGAGGCATGTGGGAAGGTACAGGAGATTTTTTCTAGACATACGGCGACTTGAAAAGACCTCATACATGTCATACATTGAAAGGTGTAATTATATTATGAATAACTTCATAAATAGTGGTGCAGCACAGTGGCTCCGGACCGGAACCGGGGGACTGGGGTACAGTTCCAATAAGTTTGATACGGGGTCGTTACCCCGGGGTCGTTACTGTAGGACCCCAAATAATGTGAGGTAATATTCATAATTTTAAGGTACAATTCATGTAAAATGTATGCATTTTAAAAGCTTCCACGCTTCGCGGTGCACTGACCTGCCCGCACCCACCTCCTCAGCGTGTTGTGCCTCGGACAGCTCTGTGCCTCGGATAACGCCTCATATTGACACCCGCCCAATTATTAAAAATCTTCCGGAGCATCTGCACCATATATTCATCACATTTCTGCTACCTTGTTACCTCGTGTATAAAGTAAAATTGTTAATACTTCTGTGGTCTGTGCGGTGTGCTGAGCGTACACGAGCGTAAACATAAAGTGACAAACAGTAACGCTGATTGGCTGATCAACGTTCGGCCATGAGAGCAAGACGGTTTGGTCGATCGGTGCGTAGAAGGGGAGGAGACTTTGCCTTCTCTACGTGATCGATCAGCACCAGCGCTTAGCTGGACCACGGAAGTATTAAAAATTCGACTTTTACATTGTGATTTCCGCATCATACTGATGCCATGACAATAAACCGTCCCTATATATTTAACCATGATAACTCATGAAATGCGATTCGCGATTCGCCGAGCGCGAGCAGCGACAATGGAAAAAAGACTTTGCACCACATAAAAGTCGATATATCGCCCTCTATATAGACATTGTAAAACAAGAGGGCAGGTTTATAGTTACATGGGATTCACCAGTATGCGATGGTGTGATCAAGGTGATTTTTCAGGTGTAGTTGACGGAGGGCTGTGTACTGATTTTGAATACGTAACCCTATACCGCTATGACGTGACACGATGAAGCGGATAAAAAAGAGCATCATTGTATGCGGTATATTATTTTATCAGTACAAAATAGACTTTATAAATTTCGAGTTTTGTAGATTTCTTTCACTCCAAATTGTTAAGATGATATAGTATTATATATTGCTGTAAAACAGCTAGTGCGTTTTATTTTCATGACTTTAGAACTTGCTATATTTCTCCTTTGATTATAATATTATTTAAGTTTGCAGAGTGTATTCGAATGACTAATGAATATACCGAAAAAATTCGTTAATAAGCATATGTGTCTATTAACGAGTTGCTCGGACAAGAACAAATTTTTACGGTAAATTTTTAAACTTTTTAATTTTTCTCTTTTAACTTACAAATATCTGTGTTACTTATATTTGTAGATTAAAAGAAAAAACAACTATTAAGTTTAACAAACCACCGTAAAAATTCGTTCTTTTCCGAGCAACTCGTTAACAGGCACTTATTATGCTTATTTACGAAATTTTACGGTATGTGACTATTTTACAAAAACACGAGGGATGAAACATGTAACAGTTGTTTTCGTTCCCTCGTCAATAGGTGGCTAATTAAAGTAGGTAGTAATATAATATTTATTTCAATTACTTGAACGGTACGAAAATTTCAACAGAGAGATTGCGATTTCCAAACGTGGGCCTACGTATCGAACGCCCGGTCAATCTATTCAATATCACTCTCATGTGACGGTATTTTGATTGCACGGGCGTCTGATACGTACGTTTGGAAATCGCAATCTGTCTATTATTTTAAAGATGAAGCCCCACCAGAGCAGTTCTTCTGAGGTGAACTAAACCTCCCTGGTTATCAAAGTGATTAGTGACAATGTTATCTCTGAATTTGATGTTTTAATGCTATTGCATCAACTAGCACCCGTCAAATTTAGAGATAACCTTGTCACCGATTAATTTGATAACCAGGCAGGTTTGGTCCACCCTAGAAGAACTGCTCTGGTGGGGCTTCCATATTTGAATATCTTATGCCGTTATCACGGCATAAGTGTACTAAACCTGATATATACAAAAACAAACAATCATACAAATAAACAAACAAACAAGCACCGATTTGGAAACGGATAAGTATACCCAGAGCTGTTTGTATAGGCCTATTAAGATTAGTAATGTAGAAAGAAATGTTCTTCCTGAAATATCATGGTATGTTATTATAAATGTATTGTACTTGAGTGTGATACTGTATTATATGTAAATAAATGTTTTGTGACTGATGTTTATATAACGAGTGTATGTATGATTGTGTCTTTATCTTTGATGTACTTTTTAGGGGATATCCATGTAGCCCGATTATTATTTTTAGCCTCCCCCATCCTTCTCTCACTGAAAACCATGGCCAGTGAAACATTAACTTCATAGCTTATCACGCACCGTGAAAACCTTTACTACATGTTATAAACCTGCACCTAAGTTCAGAGAAGTGTAAATTATAATACAGTTGCGGGGTGCCCCAAGGTTCAATACTGGGCCCATTGCTCTTTATTCCATTATTGTTGATATTAATAATGCAGTGCTGGGCAAAGTTTTTAAAAATTGTTTTAACCTATTGCTATGGTAGTTAATTCTATTACATCACTTTTACGGCGAATTGGGCAACGTTATTAATATAGGTAAAGAAATGCACTTAAAAATCAAACGCACTTGAAAACTCGTTTCTCACAAAGATAATTATATTCCTTTAATTCATAATAATTCATACAAATTCATAATATTGGATAAAAAGCAAGCAAATATAATTGAAAAGAATCCCCTTTTTGCATGGAATCACCTTAAGAAGAGGGGCGCATTCAGAGAGTGATCGCCACTAAAAACCACAACACTATATCTTAATCGTAACTCTAATACATTGAAATAAAAAAATAGTAGTAGATGGTTCTGGATTTGTTCTGTTTCCATGCCGTTCTTTAGCAGTATTGCAGTAATATTTCGAAAATTGAAACAAAGGGAATGTTGTGACCCACAGCAACTACAGGTCAAATTTGTGTTTGATCAAAATGACAAAAGCGTGAGTCTAATGACAGAAAACACTCGCCCAGTTCCAGAAGACAAAAGTAAAAAAAAAACAAAAACAATTTCAGTTATTGGCTATTATATAAATCAAGATATATAAAAGCAAACAGATTATTTTAGGTGTAAACCATACAACGTTACTTTCATGAATCAACCCTATACTCTAAATACTTATTACATACAGTAATCAAAACCCAATCGAAATCCTAAATGCCGATTAACACCCTAATCTTAATATTACTCAGACTCCTGCCCTAAACCTTACCCTAAGCTTTGTTTAGACTCAAGAGTAGGCCTATCCTAAATATTAGAACGGCTTTACTCTATAGGCCTATAATACAGAAATCTCAATTCCATGTTAATAGCTTTTCTCACCTTAATAAGACGCATGCCTTAAATTCGGTTTTATAAACTAGTCCCTCGTGTTCTAGAAAAATAACAATACTCTGTTACAAATTAGAAAAATGGAAGACAATAATTATATCTTTTTTCAAAGTGATCTGAGTATAATTTGGTTTCTTATAGAAAATATTCTATCGTAAAAGCAAAATGTGATGAAAAACGCAAGTAGGAACTTTCTGCTGATGTACATACAGATGCGCACCGCACCGCAATTACTCACATTTATGTCAATACGACTTCATAATATATGATTCATTGAACTGAATCAAATGCAAAATACAAGTCTCAAGACTTTTCAAAATTTAAATTTATATATATTCCTATAAAATATAATTGAGTTATAATTAGTTCCTATATATTCCATTTTTATGATCATATATATAATTGGATAATTATTCAAAATTGATATCGAAGCATACCGTGACATTGTAAAGTCTTTACACACCGGGTTGCTTTTGAATCAAACTTTATTTTACAGCCCTATACAGGCTGTACCAAAAAGATCGGTTTCCAGTGATAACATGCATGCTACATCAAAATGCAACATAGAATCCGCATATTCGTTGATTAATGTAATAAACAGTCATATAACAATGAATTGTGGTAATTTCAAGACTGTTGCATCAGGAAGAAGCAGACATTTCAATAACCATGAAAACGGATTAGTACCAATTCAATTATTTCATTAACCATCAACACAGATGGGTACCTATCATTTTGATACAGCTTGTATTTTCACACCTTGAGTAAGAATACAACACCACGACTATTTCTCACATAAAATGTCTACATGCAAGACATACCGGTATCTAAAATGTAAGACATCTAAAATGTAAGACGTGTCTACTGAAGCCAATTTTGACACATGTCTTGAGAGTTTGTGTCTTCTGCCATGACACGTCTTTGCTGGAGACATGTCTCAGATGTGTCACAATTGGCCTATGTGTATTGGTATGATGGGTCTTCAGCCAAATATTTTTTAATGTTTTTTATTGTTTAAGGGATGAAATCAAAACTCGACCGGCGGTTGACCGGCGGTTCCGTCCGGCTACCATTGTTTAGAACAATAGCAACTGGCCGGAACCAGACGGAATCGGCGGTCGTGTCAACCCCGGTCGAGTTTCGATTTCGTCCCTAAGGCATCCTGATTGACAAGAGACGCCAAAACACCGTGATTGATGAGCATGTTGTGGCCAGCTTTTACAGGTTAGCTGTATTGGTCAGGTAGATATCCGAAGTGCAGTCCCCACCTGGATAACGGATCTCATGTGCCAAAACGGGGCCACATGGTTCCTTTCCGAAATCCACAAAGAAATTCTTGTTGAGGGTAAGACCTCCTGATTCGGTGTTGACGTCAATCTGAAGCATAACCGAGCCAGACCTGCGGGATGGATGGTAACGAGATCGGGAAATTGTTAAAGTTATATGCATTGATGAAGTATTATGTCATTTGCCCGGTCATTTGTTATCTCGTTTAATACTCGCTTGCACTTACAGACAAATAAATAGACATGTGTAAACTGCAAATGCATATGCATGCGAGACATCGTCTGGCCGAAAAAAACAACTAGGCCTATAATTTGTCAACAGCGCCCTCACTGGTTGGAAAGTGTTTTTAAAATATTAAAATATTTTCATGTCGACACGAAGCAGGTCATTTTAAGGGCAAAATTCCTTGTTTATTTGATGATTTGCTGGATTCTTTCATTATTTTGTCAGTGTTGTGTCATTATCTGTGTTAAATTTTAAAGTTTGATTCATATTCTACTGTATGCATCCGGCAAAGTCGCATGAAGCAACGGGGTGGGGGTGGGGGGTGGGGTGGGGGGTGGGGGTGGGGGGGGAGGGGTTTCAAATACAATGTCCATTTAGGGGTGGTGCAATAATTTTGTGTAGGTGGGGTGAATTATGGGGAGGGGGGGAGATTTTTGGCAGGCCAAAAGGGGGGGTCAAGCGATTTTGGCAGGTCGAAAGGAGGGCAAGCGATTATTGGCACGGATATTTTGGGCACCGTTTCTACTACTAGGCCTACGCCCTAAAAAAAGTAGGCGATCTTACACGCCATTTTCTGTCCACTTTAGCTTAGTGTTCACGAGAAGACTTCCATATGGTCTAAAAATGAAATATTCATTTGTAGTGTTCATCAGTGCCAAATAAAATAGCATAACCCGGGAGCATAACATTATACAAAGAAGCTTCTTTTGAACAAATTTAGTATGACTAGGGCCTATAATTTAAGCACCATTTTCCTGTGCATAAGTTTTGTGGCCATGTAGACATATTCACTCGCCCGGTTCACTCGAAGACTTCATAATATTTGAGATCTAAAACTGCAATATTGTTTTGTCATGTCGTCAAACAAAATAATATTATTTCTCTATTAATCATAATCCACACACCGCTGTTTTTTCAGTAGCCTTTTTAAGCACCATTTCTGTCCATTTTTGGACAAGTAGACCTATTCACTATAATATCTGTGGTTCTTGACAAAGTTTTCACTCAAAAATCTAAAAGTAGGTTAAAATGATGTTTTTGAACGTGAGATACGAAGTGCAAA
The DNA here is from genome assembly GCF_039555335.1 of Amphiura filiformis. Lineage (NCBI taxonomy): Eukaryota > Metazoa > Echinodermata > Ophiuroidea > Amphilepidida > Amphiuridae > Amphiura > Amphiura filiformis. Next base: position 2,227,392 of record NC_092647.1, on the reverse strand, counting down.
TACACATAGTCGAGCCTGGCTGCACAAGACGTGCTTAATTGCAAATTTTTATGATTATGGAATATATTTTCACAAGATTGCGCAAAATTTGTCACTTGTTTATCACAGCCGCCTAAATTTCAAAAAATCGATTCACGATTCTTTTTGTGCAATTCGAATGACTTCAAAGATTTCATATTTACTCATTCTTTTGTTCTTTCTTTCTGTTTTTCAAAATAGTATAGAGATATGGATAGACGCCCTACTTTAAATATCATATTTCTCAAAATAAAAACAAGCCACGCGATACCTTTGACCTGTCGAATGATAATGTGTCCCCTTTATATCTTTTTAACAATGTGACATGCCACTGAGACGGGAAATTATGTTCCTTCACTTCCATTCGAATAAAATAAAGGTCGAATACTCCCACCCACATAATCTCCTGCTGTTGAAAATCACAGTTCAAAACAACTTTAAGGCCCATTCAGTGATTTGCTCAACCAGACGATCGTAAAAATCATCCAAATTCAAAGTTGGTACCCTTTTTCATTAGTCTGCTTGTGGTTCAGCCGACAGCCGCGTATTTTAGACAAAACAAGGCATTCAGTGCATGAACTTGTATATAAATTAGCTACATGTATAATTTGTATTTGAATGGGGCATTAACTTCGTCGATACTGTTGTCTTCGTTTTTTCATTTTTTTTTCAAAACTACTAAATGTAAATTTGAATGACTTACCCTTCACTAAAGTTTTAAGCAATTTATAAACAATTTAAGGGTGTACTACACCCCTGCTCATTTTTGTGCCTATTTTTGCATTTTTCTCAAAAATTATAGCGCATTGGTGACAAGTAAGATATGTATATTATAGGGCAAGGACTAACTACTGCACTGGAAATTTCATTTCAGCGCAGACAACAGTTGTGGAGACAGTGGAGTTACAGTCAATAATGAGGGAAACCAATATTTGATCAATAAATCAATATAACTACTTGCCTTGAGTTGCTGAATTTTCAGTGCAGTACTTGTATAGTCCTTGCCCCTATAATATACATATCTTACTTGTCACCAATGCGCTATAATTTTTGAGAAAAATGCAAAAATAGGCACAAAATTGGCCAGGGTGTAGTACCCCTCAAGTTTTTACACTTGCGCTGAATGGGACTCTTCAGCGAGGGGCCAACATAAAACAGGGATATAAATTAGTCCCTGCTCTTGGATATTCATCACCGAATCTTAATTTTCACTTTAGCACTTTGTACAAATTATGCAATAATTTTTCAAACGGAATGAACAATACTGTTAAAATAATATGATATTTGAGGTGAGAGAGGTGAGACGTAACGATGGTAACGCAAAATCGTACGTAAATAAAATTTTTTAAAGCTATACCACTCGGTCCTCCCGGGTCAGTCCTATTTGTTTCATTTTTATCTGCCGGGATTTATCATCATTGTTTACTGTTTTAAACGATGACACAATCTGTACTTTGTCCTATATGTTTATCAATAAATAAATATTAAATTTAGAAGATAATTTAACAGAATGTTGATCCACAACAAACAAATGGCATCTGACCCTATCTGACATCTCCACGTGTATATTGAAGGTATAGTATAATATTGATATAACACAATATACAGGTTGTATTAAAATAATTGTTACCCAACATTAACAGTTTCCAGTGATTATCTTATAATATAAATAAGATTGCACAGTATTTTGTGCGGGACCTGGGAGCACATTCTGACACACCAAACTGCATTCTGAATACGAGGAGGAATGTCCTTCATAGGCCTATATTTTTTAGGTGTTCGGGGTAAAAAATTTCCTATGATGGACGGCTTTTCATCCCAACTACATATCATTAGATTTATAAAGTGAACTTCGAGGACTATTAAAAGTAAATAATTTTTTTAAATAATTTACCAAAAAATTTCTACTACACGAATTAGTAAAAATTAGAAAAAAAATTCCAAAAGGGTACTAAAATGTCCTTGTGCATGCAAGAGCCAGTTACATGTGAACCCTCAACAAGGTTCCTGAAAATGAAGAATCCTTTAGAGAACCATTACAGGTTCTGCAGCCTCTTTATAGAGAACCTACTAAGTTCCTTAGACATCAAAAGTTCTCCTGAGAGCATGTGGAGGACTAATAAGAACCCTTTTGGGATTTTTTTTTTCTGGGGCGGGGGCATGCTTACAATCTCACTTGAACGGCTCTTTTCAGAGCCACCAACCTTTCAGCAGACATTGAACTGTCTGCTTGAACGGCTCTTTTCAGAGCTATCACCTTTCAGCAGACACTGGGTAGTCCACTTGAACGGCTCTTTTCAGAGCCACCAACCTTTCAGCAGACACTGGACAGTCCACTTTGAACGGGGGGGGGGCATGCTTACAACCATTACAAACTTAATTTAGAAACTTACTTCATTAAATCGGGATAGAATTGCTTGTCCCAGTTGCTATACAGTGATGTTGTCACGTACAGGCGTTGGCCGTCCAGACTGAGTTGAATCATTTGGGGACCACCTTGCACTCGCTTTTCACCCATATACAATGGTTTTGGTTGTTCTGTTAGTTCCTTGTCTTCTGACACCTTAACGGAGCCATCACAACATATGGAACCACCAAGGAATATCTGTGATATGTATGAAAGAGAAAGAACAAGAAACACATTATATGCTGTAGGATCATGTACTATTGCACATGAACAAAGGCACGTTATTCCCATACATTATATTATCTGCTATAATTTTAAGATACGGGCTCTTGCAAGTCGTGTTAACTTTTACTTCATTCAGTTCACACCACTTTTCTGTTAATTATATTTAATCGTGTCTTTGTCGCCAACACAACATGTGTGGTGCTTCAATTCGTAGTACAGTAATCAAGGGACACACCATTTGATTATCAGGGGGGGGGCATGGGAGTTTGGGTCAGGCCGAAGGCGGCCAATGTTTTCTTTTCAATTTTCACTTGGCTCATCATCATACCGACGGGCTCCCTTGTTCAAAGGAAAAGTTTAAAATGCAGCACAATGATGGATGCGTAATATGCACAAGATAAATTTGTATAGTCTATAGAAAATAAGTATTGCTTAAATAGGCTAATTATGCAAATGTTTTATATTGTAATTCTGGTGGTATTAAAAAACTAATTTATTTTTATGCATTTTTACAACATTTGGCTGCTAAAACGACCCCCATATTTTTGTTTTTTTGTGGTAGTATTAAAAAACCAATTTATTTTTACGCATTTTTACAACACTTTGGTTGCTTAAACGACCCGCTTATTTTTAGTGTTTAGTTATAAAAATTATATTTTTCACCTTTGGCATACTTCAAATGCGGGTCTAACAATGTTGATGCTCAAATTAGCAGCATGGAAAATATCGCAATTGAATAGGATAGTTGTTGAATCTCGGGTCTCATGGAAGAACAGAGGATACCTTAAAACATCACTGAATGAGTAACCCAGGCAAAAGAAGAAATAAAACAAACAAACAAGCATGACAAGAAAGTAATGTCTGCCCAATGGGAGCTTTGATGTGACTGGATAAAAGTTTAAGCATGAGTTATATCAATTCTTATTATTCATATGGAGCAATTTTGTACTGGGTCATATGGAGGCTAAACTGATGTCATTATCGCGTGATTTTATTTTTCTCACGTAGGCCCTATCATTTTGATTTTTATTATAGGCAGTTTCACATCTTAAAAATACTAATAAACTGTAGGCCTATATTACTTAAAAAGTAATCCCGAGATAATAATAAAATGCAGCACTGCAAAACTTCTGCAACAAATGAATTTTTCACTGTCATTTTTCATGACTTTTTGAATATTAAAGTCACGCATGCGACTTCTATGATTCAAGGTCAGATTAATGTATATTTATTCAACCGAACTGTCATTCAACAAGATAAAGTTAGATATACGCACAAAGCGACCAAAACCAGTCCAATCTGGATTTAACTCAAACTGCACTTTTCGTCCAAACCGGAATTGCTATTGAGCATTATCTGGTCATCATGATAATAATATAAATTATTGGTACATATAGCTGAACGAAGAGGAGCGAACTGCACTGCTACACAAAATTTGTTATTAGGGGGTACTACACCCCTGTGGTAAATTTGTGACTATTATTGTATTTTTCTCAAAAAATAATAACACACTGGTAACAAAAGTTATGTATATTATTGGGGCAAGGATTCCAATTACGGTACTACACTGAAATTTCAGTGACTCAAGACAAGCGGTTCAGTATAATGATCGGAAATGAAATAACGTACCGCTTGTCTTGGGTCACTGAAATTCCAGTGTAGTAATTGGACTCCTTGCCCCTATAATATACATAATTTTTGTTACCACTATGTTATTAGTTTATGAGAACAATGCAGAAATAGACACAAATTTATCGAGGGGTATAGTACCGCCTTACGCGCCAACAAATTGTGTGCACTATACAGAACGAATTTCTTGGTGAGCTAAGAAAGGATCATGAAACGTGTAAACATATTGGAGCTTAAATGGAAGAAATTCGCGCGAAGCGCGACTAAATTTGCTTTAAAAAAAAGCTGAAGTGGTCAAATATGAGATTAATTTCGTCAAAATCACATACACACAAGCGTTTCTCTTTTCTCTTTCGTCCAATTTCTCTTCTCTCTTTTTTTTTTTTTTGATACCCGGGGGCGAGCGCCCGTTTAAAAAGGGCTGTATACGCTGCTGCACTATTTTAATCATGCAATAAAAAAAAATTGAACCAACCTGGCCAACTAGTCTTGGTTGACGTGTGTTAGTGATGTCATACTGTCTGATGTCTCCATGAAGCCAATTACTGAAGTACATGAACCTGTCATCCATTGAGAGCAAGATATCTGTAATTAAACCTAAAAATGAAAAAAAAAATACAGATAAATTATGAAAGTGAACTCTCTATACAACATGACATCACGCTAAAAAGGAACTCGTTTACATTTCTATATTTCTATTAAAGGCCCAACAGTACGGGAAAAAGTAGACAATATACAAAGAGTCCTCTTGTTGGCGATTAAGGTATTCAAAATGTCCAAAAAGGGCAACTTGTACGCAGTGGCGGTGCCACGGGGGCATGAGGGAAAAGTGCCCTCCAGTCAGAACTCTTGCCCCGTGTTGCCCCCAGTAAAGCGTTTTGCTGCAATTTTGCGCAAAATTTGGTGATTTTGCCCCCCCTGAAATTCGCTTTTCCCCCCAATGCCCACCCCCCGAAAAAAAAAATCTGGCGCCGCCACTGCTTGTACGGGGTTGGGTCCACTTTTTTCCAAAAATCTGTGCACAAAAGCATGCACTTTTGGAAGTTATCCCAAGAATGTTTGGCAAAGTGGTACACCGTCACCACTATAATCATTCAGTCTCTTGACTTCCCTGGTCATGCTGGTCTCTTGAACCAAAGATGAACGTATATTCAGATGCCAAAGTTGTGCAAATTTATAAGTTTAGTGTTTCTCGCCTTATAATGTCTCTTTTTGGTTGGAAGAAAGAGCTTTTGTTGTTAGTTACGAACCATAAGAACTATAAGCAGTTTCTGCATATTTTCTTATAAATCTGATTATTATCTGCGTAATAAATAACGTCAAGTGGGAGAGCGTGGCGCAATGATTAGGGTACATGTATTTAGTGCATGAGGTCCTAGGTTCAATTCCCGGCGGTGGCGATTTGCTGGGGATATTGACTTGGGAAAAAAATCTGTAGATTAAATTCAGACTTCTGCTTTCCCCATGGTTCATTTAGAATTGGGTAAATGAATCATGAAAGTACTCCGTCCTTCGGAGGGGGCGTTAAGTCGTCGGTCCCGTGTCAGAGGATGATATAAGCACTTCCCAACATTCCACTATGTTACTTGCAGTTAGCATAGCTGTGTGAGCGAACATGACACCACTACTCGCCCACTGCATATAGACGTACTGCACATGCATGGTTTAATTTGAATTTGTACAGTTATATTTACATAAAAACCGCTGTGAAGATGCTGGTCGATTTCACATTTTATGTTATCTACAGAAGGTGTGAATTATCCTTTAAACACACATCACTTTTGTTCTGAAATCGACCAAGTAATAATGACACACGCACAATTCTAAAACAACATCTTTTGCACAGAGTTCAATGGGATTTGAAAAGTAAAGTGGCAGTTGGAACTCTAGTGATAACACTTTAGCAGTGCATGATGGGGCTTCCTTAAATCATCCTCTGGTCCCGTGTGCAGCCAGTTTCGAAAAGAGTACGGTGTTAACATACCCCTGACTGTTCAAACCTGTCCCGGTGTTCAAATGGACCCCAATGGAAATAAGCTTCAATAGAGGCTTTCTTGGGTTATCCATGCAGGGTTGTCAAAAATCCAAACAAATCAAATCGAAAAAAAAAAAAAAACACTCATAATTATTGCACAGCCCCGTTGGGTCATGGGTTTTATATAGCGCAGTGATTTTTATAGTATTTTGTAGTATATGCCTGTATATTTATATGTCAAAAAATCAGGTTTGAAAAAAATTGAGCGAACTCGTTAAAAAAATCGTACATTATGGCTTTAGATGTTAGTGGTAGCAAGAAAGGTCCCCTAACCCCTTGACCTATATTTGTGATTGAAAATAAAAATTGACGTTTAACCATTCATGTGAAGTTCAAATATTATTTTGGTAATTTGGTTATACCATATAGTTACTTGTAAGCGTCAATTTATCTGATGGGCTGAGGAATTTCTGGGACTACTAATCACTGTGGCCTCATCCCAATGGCATAGTTCAATAACCTCAATTAAACGATCGTAGTGCAAAAGTTGACCTCAAGTTTCAGAGTATGAGGTTTTGTACCCAAATTGTCAAAGGTCATTCAATGAATGTGCAAATGTTTTGGGATTAAAGAACTGTGCCTTGATAGATGAGCATGTTATGGATTCTAGTGTCTGGGGGGGGAGGTACCATGGGTACTAATGGGACCTATAGAACTAAAAATGAGCTAAAATTGATATTCATGGATTGTAAATACATGCTTTAATATGATTGTTTACCATTTTAAAACTAAAGTTGCAACGGGAAATGTCTTTTTAATGATTTCCAAAATCACATAAAGTCACATAATATTAACTGATTTTGCAACTGTGGAGCTTATCATAGCGCAAATATGTTCATGACCAAAGTTCACGCTGCATGATAAAAATATCACAATGTGCTGCTGCTATAGCTATGTTGCTTTGGCAGTCTACCCATGCAGTTTTCTACATCATTGGCAAAAGGTTAGAAAAGGTTGCCATAAACGCGTTTTTAATGTCGGGTTAAATAAAGTGTAGACCTATAAAAGGGCATAAAAGTAAAAAAAATTCATAACACTTAAATACATTTTTTGACAACTTACTGCATGCAAATATCCTAACATAATGTTGTTTTAGTGTTGACAAAATATTTGGCGAAAAATGTTTGTCAATAACATTTGGAAAACATTAAAAAAATATTTGTTACGAGTGTTTTCATACAAGACGTTTTAAAACGTTTTCATGACCTTTGTATAACCCAACATTTAATGTTATACGTTTTTACCTAAACTAAAACCCAAAATATAACTTTTAATAATTCCCCAGATTTATATTCAAACAGATAAGTATGGATGGTGTCAGGGTTGGGAGGGCACCCAAGCCACGGATTCCCCAGAGTGGTATCCCATCAGGATGTCCCAAACGAAGCCAAACTTTGACTTTACAAAACTTCCCTTAAAAGGGAGGGTCCACTATCAAAGAGCGCAGTGAAATAACGGTTCCCTCCTTTTGGTGGGTGGTTGGGTTTGTGGGTGTGGGGCGTCTTCGGGTGGTTATAGTTCTTACCTGGCATTTCTGGCAAGGCCCAGCCCTCTACCTTCTTTGAGTTGACGTCAATAACCTTTTCAGCTGCCCACTGACCATTCTATATAAAATAATGAAACAAGTTTACATAAGCGTTACAAAAGTGATTGATATTTTCTCTCCAGTCGACATACAAAGAAAACGCGTCATTCTTGACCATTAGGCCCTACATGATCATGGAAAAATAATCTTTCTTGAGTCGACTTCAGATATAGAATAAAATGTGATCATACTATTCCCGGGAACATAGGCTTAGGGACCAGGGGGCTTGGGGGGCTCAGTCCCTAGGTCTAATCCTAGGTGAAGTTAAAAAATTTGTGATAAAATAGAAGGAAAATGGGTCTTTGTGACCTATATTTTGGCAAAATTTTCTGACTGCATCCCCAGTGTGTCAAGTTTCAGCCCCCCCCATGTTGAAAATCTTCCTAAGCCTATGCGGGAATAATATTATCCTTTAGAACAAAGTAACTCTTAATCATTTATTGTAGTATAATTCTCTAGAATTGTTGCTCTATAGAATAAAAGCTTTCGGGATCTTCACCTCAGCACGATGGATTCTTATTTTGATAAGCCCCTATTCCCACCAGCAGCTTACACAACAATAAATACAGTACTTTAGCAACATTTTAATAATGATTAGAGTCTCTAGAATTGACCTATATCCGTGTGCATGGTGTGAATTCAAATCTACAGATATACGCCAACGCCAGCCTTTTAAATTCAGGTTCACTGCACTTACACTTCTAACTTTTTTTTAACTGGAACTCGAAGTATTCATGTCTTTTCTTCATTATTGCCACTGCACTATCAATGACTATACTCCTTCTTGTCATTTTTTTATGTCTCCTTACTTTCTCCATCGCTTTGCTTTATTTTGTTTTTATGTCTTTCATTCTTCTGTCTTCACATGCACTATCGCGATATATCGTGATTCTACCTTCCTAGCTTTATTTCTTGTCTCTCAACTTTCTTTTCCTTTGTCTGTCTTAAGTCCAGTGGCAGCGCCACGGGGGGCATGGGGGGGGGGGGGGCAAATTCCCCAGTCAGAACTCCCTCCCCGTTGTCCCCAGTAAAAACCAAAATTAGTTGATTTTTCCCCCTGAAAAAAATTACTGGCACCGCCACTGCTAAAGTCATATGTATTGCAGGCATTTTGTTCGTTCTTTCCTTGTTGCTAGAAGAATTAAAATACAAATGGTGCATTGTTTGAGGGAAACTAGTACAGGGTGTCCCCAAAAAAAGAGGCCCCTCATTGCGCCCTATTTTCCTCCTATTTCTGAAAAGTTGATCAAATATATTTTGGTATGTAAAGAAACCTTGAGTCATTAGCTTTAATAAACCAAAACAATAATATCAATCGGCTCACAACTTTTGCAGATATGCTCTTTTAAAGAAATGTACCCGTTTTTCACTCTGTCCACGGAGAAGGTTTGGCTTCTTCAAAGATTGAAAAGGAGTACACAATATCAAAAATTCCTCAATGATAACTTTATGAAATAACTTTATTTATGGAATGGGCTTTACCAGTGGGTTTATGGGCAATGGATTTTGTTAATAGTGTCATTAATTTGTGGGTAAAATGGATGCCGAATGGGACTTCTTTTGCTTTACTTGCCATTACTTATTTTTTCTTGGTTATTTATGCCCTTTTGTTTGATTATGTTTCTTACTTTCTTAACTTGTTGTTTCTTGCTTTCCTTTTTATTTACAACATAAGTCATTTCTCTATTTAGGATAAAAAGTAGACCTAAAAGGCTGTTTGGTTTGTCTTTAGTTCTTCTGAAGTGAGTTTACTGTGCTGCTCTGCCCTCTACCTGGTTGCCTCCTTGGCGAATACAGGTTTCAGCCCTGGTCCTCATTGCATCAATTGCGTTGCGTACCATCCTTGTGCGTCGGATACTTGAATTTTCCCACAAAGGATAAAAATCAAGTGGTGTGAGGTCTGGTGATCGTGCAGGTCACTCCACAGCATTAGCGATCCCAACCACTCTGTTTGCTATCCGTGGACAGTGTGAAAAACGGATACTTTTATTCAAAAGGGCATATCTTCAAAAGTTGTGAGCCGATTGAAATAATTGTTTTGGTTTATTAAAGCTAACAATTAAAGGTTTCTTTACATACCAAAATATATTTAATAAACTTTTCAGAAATAGGAGAAAAAGAGGGCGCAATGAGGGGCCTTTTTTTGTGACACCCTGTATATCATGCAGTTAGCTACGCGTGAATACAATTTTGTGTAGCTTATTTGCTGGTGTAATGACAATGATGTGAAATTTAATTATCAATTTACCGTTTCCCTGTAAAATCTGAAAATGTTGGAGCTTAGAGCACACCCGACAAAACCCTCAGTCGCCATAGGATTGTGCAAAAACCGAATTTCGAGCGGAATCATTCCTTCTGGGCCCATATCGATGGTCTGGATGAGGGTATGTTTCTCCCAGTCATACACGTTCAGACTATGTCCGTATAAACCTGAAAATGGCGAAAAATATGCATAGTTTAAAAGCCTGTGTCGATCGTTGCCCGGGTCTTTTCCTCAGCACGATGCATTCTTATGATTGATAAGCCCCCATTCCCACCAGCAGCTTACACGCCAATAAATACAGTACTTTGTCCACATTAATCGTGATCAGATAGGCTACACGAACAAATGCAAACTGGACGAATGTACATCATATCATTTGGGCACGTTTGCCTCTGCTGAAATTCAATGAAAACGGGCATTTGAGGGGGCATTGTCACACTAATAACCGCTAACATGGCTAAAAAGGCATATCAACCTCCGAGGGTGGGGTGGGGGTTCTTCCTGGTTTAAGGTGTATGGGGATGTGCCACTGTTTGGAGTACCTTTTTCCATCGATTTGGTATATCGATGGGTGGGTTTTAATTGGAGACCAATGTGCCCCAATTGGGTGCGTTTGGCAAAAGTGCCCTTAAAAGCACCAAATTTGGGTAAATGTTGGTGCTCTAAAAAATTGGTATAGGCCTACCGATGGATTGCAAAAACAGCAAAAAGTAGTATAGAGAAAGTCAGTATCCGAAAGCATAGATCATCTAAATACATTTAGATGATCTATTCCGAAAGTCTGCGTGCCACATCCCCGCAATGTTTTCCGACCCCCCCCCTCGGGCACCGTCGCCAAAACCAGGGCACATTCCCGGTCCCGTTATAACACCAAACTGGGAGGATCCCATGGCATATCCCTTCACTCTTTTGAGAAGTATCTTTGGTACACACAGATTATCTGATCCTGGTTTATATACATCACCATTGAAATCTCACCATTTTTGACATCAGCTGGATCGAATCCTTTGAGGAATGCCTTTGGTGCACCCCACTCGGTGCTGATCATCACATTATGGTAGGGTTGGTACCAGAAATCATATCCATATTGGGTATCGTGACCTTTGGCCTCCCAGTTGCCAGTGACATCGAAGGTTTTGCCATCAAGCAGAATAAAACCACCTGAAAAAATGAAATGAAACAAGCGTAATGTTAAATTGACCAAGTGGGACATATACCAAGTGAGAATGGACCAAGTAGGACATAGACCAAGTGGGACATAGACCAAGTGGGAAATGGACCAAGTGGGAAGGGACCAAGTGGGAAATGGACCAAGTGGGACATAGACCAAGTAGGAAATAGACCAAGTGGGAAGGGACCAAGTGGGAAATGGACCAAGTGGGAAATGGACCAAGTGGGAAATGGACCAAGTGGGACATAGACCAAGTGGGAAATGGACAAAGTGGGAATAGACCAAGTGGGAAATGGACCAAGTGGGACATAGACCAAGTGGGAAATGGACCAAGCGGGAAGGGACCAAGTGGGAAATGGACCAAGTGGGACATAGACCAAGTGGGAAATGGACCAAGTGGGAAGGGACCAAGTGGGAAATGGACCAAGTGGGACATAGACCAAGTAGGAAATAGACCAAGTGGGAAGGGACCTAGTGGGAAATGGACCAAGTGGGAAATGGACCAAGTGGGACATAGACCAAGTAGGAAATAGACCAAGTGGGAAGGGACCAAGTGGGAAATGGACCAAGTGGGAAATGGACCAAGTAGGAATAGACCAAGTGGGAAATGGACCAAGTGGGACATAGACCAAGTGGGAAATGGACCAAGTGGGAATAGACCAAGTGGGAAATGGACCAAGTGGGACATAGACCAAGTGGGAAATGGACCAAGTGGGAAGGGACCAAGTGGGAAATGGACCAAGTGGGAAATGGACCAAGTGGGACATAGACCAAGTAGGAAATAGACCAAGTGGGAAGGGACCAAGTGGGAAATGGACCAAGTGGGAAATGGACCAAGTGGGAATAGACCAAGTGGGAAATGGACCAAGTGGGACATACACCAAGTAGGAAATAGACCAAGTGGGAAGGGACCAAGTGGGAAATGGACCAAGTGGGAAATGGACCAAGTGGGGATGGACCAAGTGGGACCGGAAGAATTGAAGAAATACACTGTAAAAACAGTGTTTAGCGATTAAACACTTTACTCAACACAATTTTGCCACCACTTTGTAAACATGTTTGAAAGCTAAACATCATGTGTCAAATTTCTCAACATTGGTCAGTGATGGTGTTTAATTTCTAAACATCTGACATCCATATTCTAAACATATTGTTTCTAAACACATTGCCACCACTTTCTAAACACTGTTTTTACAGTGTAATTAAAGAAACCTAAAAAAACCAAAAAACAAACAAACAAAGGAAGTGGAAGGGGACGTGAAACATGTTTATTTTTTTATTTGGCCTCATCAAAATTGACACAAAAATATTAAAATTATGTGCAAAATCATAGCATATACTCAAAAATTGTCAATGCTTCTTTTTTTTAAATTTTGTGACTGCAATTGTAAGAAAACATGCAAAATTGCACGATTTTGGCCCACTAACCCCCTCAAATTGGCAAATATTAAAATTATACTTTTATTGACAGCTAGTGAGCTAGAATAACAAAAGGATTACCTATTATGTTTCATTTGGCAAAACAGTAATAAAACAAAATAGTGCTGTATATTTCTGGCATCACTGTCAGGAATAATCATGATGCGAACCCTAACCCTATAAAATGCTAAACCTATACCCATACTATAATCCTAATCTAAAATGTCGTAAAAGCCCCCAGCCCTAAACTTGAACACTTTTTGAACTGAGGACCATTCGGACTAATGGGTTGTCCCCAAACAGCCGACGATATTTTGTACATTTGCCACTTAGATTTTGTCAATAAATCATACATCTGATGTAAATACAATGACTAAGCAAAAATACCAACCCAAGAGCATTAGTAAACTACTTGCATACAATAAGGCAAACAAAAGCTGTTTAGTCATGTTAATAGTTGTTCTATCCTGCATGTCCGCACCAAATTTTGATTCCATAAAAAGAATATATATAGACCTACATACCCCTAATTTTTGAAAATTCCTAAAAAATTCTGCCCGCGCGACCGCTTTTGGGGAGGAAAACTAAACAATTTTTTTCTTGGTCTAATGATAGTCCGTGTCGACGATATTATTACGTCTCGTTTAGCATGTTTAGTTATTTTTAATTAAATAATTTTATTTATTTAAAATTGTTCAACTTGTACATTAAGATTAGACAGTCAAATAAAGACACGGACAGATGTACTAAGCCGGGGGGGGAGGGGGGCGTGCACATAATACATTTATGGTGCGTATGCTCCCCCTGAATTTTGAACAGTCAAATCAAGGGTCTTTCTTGGCTTTCTGGTTGAAAATCTAAAAAACAGAAATGTGAGGAAAGAGCAATTAGGTGTAGAGGTCTTGCCGAAATGATCAAAATCAGGGGTCTTTCGGAGCTCTATTTTGGTCAAGGACTTTCGGAGCTGCGAAATCAAAGAGGGGTTCATTTAAGGGGGAACATACCCGTTTGGTCATTTGTATTAGGTGCCCCGAGTACTATAAAGTGTCTGCGGTGTTTCATTTTTTACAGCCAGGTTCCCATTCAATCGTCGCAATTTAGGGTGACGTTATTGTTAACATTTCATGCGACGGTATTTGAGCATCGTTGTGGAACATTGAATACAAAGAAAGAAATAGTGTGTCTGGTGATATCTAATGATCTGGAATTCATGATCAAAAGGTATAGTCTTGCACTTAATTAACTACCCCATTCCGCTCTACTTCTTTAACTTGCTTACTTTGTATCGATGTCGCCTGTTTTCGTTTATATTTCACATACTAAAGCGCGAAAATTACAGGGCGAAGCGCAGGTTTCACGGCTTTTGAGCCCAGTGACCCGCATTTGTGGGTCAATGGGCACAGGAATCCTTTTATAAGCTCCGATTTAAAACACTGTTTTTTTCTGGCTAGAAAAAGAAAGATGCACATGGCAAATTATTGCTTAGGCCTGTTATTTTGTCTTCTATGTTCAAATCGATTGACCTTGATATCAGGTTCTCGACGCGACATGCAGTAGGCCTACAGTATTAAGCCTTTACTTGGCCAATAAATCAATAGAAAAAAATTAATAATGTTAAGTGTAACACCGGATGAACCCATGAAATGAACCATGGAAATATGAACTGGATCTATCTCCGGGATCTATGACGACGCATGGAAAAGTAGGCCCCTATTTTTAATATATTCTTGAATACTTGGATGAGATAGATTATGTTGCACAAACTAAATTGATTTGTGCTAGTTCCAGGTGTTACAATGTATATTGCCAATATAAACATCTCAAAAAAAGTAACTAACCCCCCATAAATAATGGCCATTATTCAAAAAAGGGCTATTGTATTGCAAATTTGTAAAATGCGTTGGAAGCAGAATTTATTTCTGCGCATTTTGGCACCTCATTTGATACGATAGCCCAGAAAACAATAAAACACCGGTCTATTTAATGTAGTGAGGTCCAGATTTGAAAATTGCACTTATATTTTTTACAATACAAAAACACTCAGATATCATAACACAGATTTCCTTCCATTACACTGAATGCAAAATCAATAGAATTTACTGCAACTTTCAAATCTTGGGCTACATTGATTTAAATGTACGCTGTGACGTCAATATTTAGTCAATTGCTACAAATGAGGTGTCAAAATGTGCAGAAATAAATTCTGCATCCAACGCAATTTACAGATTTGTAATACAATTACCCGTTTTTGAATAATGGTCATTATTTAAGGGTGGTCAGTTACTTTTTTTGAGATGTTTATATAATAATTGTAGCACCTTCTGGGACTGGCATAAATTAATTTAGTTGGCGTAACATATCTATCTCATCAAAGTATCCGTACAGCAGATGTCATGGTCCTTTTATGATATTATAATAATTATTATTAATTACTAATTATAATTATAATATAATTATAATTATAATTATAATAATTATAATTATAATAATAATAATTATTATTATAATAATTATAATTATTATATAATTATAATATTATATAATTATAATCATTATAATTAATTATAGGGTATAATATCCCAGCAAACAGAAATATGGGTTAAACATGTAAAACGTTTTAAACAATGTTATATTTGGGGTTTTGGTTTCGATAAAAATGTTTTGATAACATTAAATGTCGGGTTATACGCAGGTTGTGGAAACGTTTTAAAACGGTCTGTTTGAAAACATGCTACAACAATTTTGACAAATGTTTTCAAAATATTATTGTAAAATATTTTTTACAATCATTTTTTGCCAAATATTTTGTCAACACTCAAATAACCTTAGGCTAGAATATTTGCAATAGATTATCAACAAATGTTTTTGAATGTTATGAAAAAAGTTTTATACCATGTCCTTTATATAACCCGACCTTTAAACGTTTTCTGGCAACCTTTTGCGAATTATGTCGAAAACGTTTTGTGTTTGCTGGGACAGTCACACAGTATTATGACACCGGGATTATGACGACTTATGTTTTATTATTATCCAATGACCCGTGCATTCCGTGCAAACATAAATTGGTGCACAGACTCCACTTTCTGTGATTTAGTGTGAAGGGCAATGTAGCACCACTAAAAATTCACTATTTATTTTCTAACAATTCCTAAAATTAAAGAATATCAAGGCTGCACTTGATTTTGAGGCCCCGGGGAGGTACCGGTAAAATTTCCGAACGGCCCGCCAAAAACCGCTTGCCCCCTTCTCGACCTGCAAAAAATCGCTTGACCCCCCTGAACATGCCAAATTTTTGAGATCCCAATTTGCAAACCATAAATGGTCTAGATTATCTGCAGATCTTATTTGCAGTTTTTTTAACATGGGTATTCCATTTCAAATGCGAGTCAAACCAAACTTGTTGCCAGCTGGATGATTTGCATATTGCGTTACTTTGCGTACTGTTTTCCCAAGACTTTTTAAAGCGTTTAATTAAAAGGGGCCCCATGAATGTGTGCCAAAAATCGCTTCCCCGTCCCCATCTCGGCTTGCCAAAATTGCTTTCCCCCTTTCGGCTCGCCAAAAATTTCTTGCCCCCCCCCCCCGCCCCAATTTTACCCTCCCCAGGGCTCATAATTATTGCACAACCCCTAATACGTCATGGGCAGAGCCTCTTTTGAAAACATAATTGCATCAAATGTGTTTTATTCAATGAATGTACAAATATAGGCCTACTGGGGGTTAAAGAACTGTGCCCCTAGTGATCCTAGTGTATATCTTACCTTTGCCTTCGCCTGGTCTGGTGGCGTCACCCATAGCACTGATCATCACGTGACCATCAGCAAGGCAATGAGTTGTGTGCGGAGTGGTGAGACCAGTTTTGGATGTTACCTCCTCTGGTTCTACGGTCTTGGAGAGAGTGAGAGGTAAAACAGAAGATGTAAGTAAATTCAATATTAAATGTTGTTATCATACCAAGTAGGACAGGCTCGTAATCGGGGGGGGCGGACCCCCCCCGAATCCCCCAAAAGTCCCCTTATTTGACCCAAAAAAACGTAGCGAGCGACAAAATGACATTTCGGCAAAAAAGTCCACATTTTGGGAAAAAAGTCCACTTTTTCAAAATCCGCCACTAGTCCAAAAAGGTCCAAATTTTTTTGAAAAAAAAAGTCAACTTTTTCAAAATCAGCCCCCCCCCCCAATAAATCCTGGTTATGGGCCTGAAGTAGGAAGAGTATTGGGCTATTCCAGAAAATAGGTGCACACCCCCTATATAGAGGAGTAAATTTTCAATCAAAGAAATGTCCGGATTTACAAGTCTGCTTTCTGAAAACGACTGGAAAAGCTTGGAAATCCAATAAAATGAAGGAAAAATCATGGAAATTTTGAAAATTAGCTCTCAAATTGAGGATTTCTGATTTTGAACTATTTTTCTGCCGGATTTTTTTGCCGTTGGGTACTTTAAAAGTCTGGATTTCCAACAGTCATGACTGGACAAAAAGTCCGGATATTCGATTCCGAACTCCTCTAGGGGGTGTGCATCTATTTTCTGAAATAGCCCATTACAGAATGAACCCTTTGTTTATATAGTATGTACAGTGGCTACAGGCCGCTCGCACTCCTACACGGAGGGCTGAAGAGAAGGTGCATTTTGCCGCCCTCTTCATCAACAGCCCGAAAAGGTTGACCCAATATATTTTGGATGATTTGAAAAAGTGGAGAACAACCTATAATTATGTAGGCCTACAATTCCATTTGTTTTAAACATTTTCCCGTTTTTTTCTTTAATAATTCTTTTTTGCCGCCCTTCTTCTTCTGTCACCCCTTTCTTTTTGCCACCGAGGGACGCGCACCCCAAAGCCCCTCTCCCCCAATATACGCGCATTTTGTATTGTTAGACTCCGATAAAAGGACCGTAACGACACCCCATGCATCTTAAGACAAGTAGGGGCCTAGTTGCTTACAAGTCGACAGTCCTAACGGTCATTAGCCCGAAAACCCAATAAGGGTCGTTATAACCCCAATCCTTACTTTAATTTAACTCTCTTCACGCGCGCGGGTGTCGACTGCAGACGACATGTTTCAAAATTTTTTTAAAAATTCAAAAATTTCAGAAATGTAAATTTTCATGACCATATTTGGAATCAGCTTGAAAAATACATTAAAATGAGTACAAACAAGCCTAGTATTGGTTCAGTAGTTCTTATTGAGAAAATATTTCAAAACTTTAACTTTTTCCGTTGAAGCGCATGGCTAGCACGCAGAGCATTAACCCTAACCTTTACCCTAACCATAACCATAACGAAGGTAAAGTCAAGAAGGGTGTGATATTGATGTTCACCCCACCAACGACAGGAAAGTGTCAATTATAGGAATGGTCTATACCCTACCTTAAAGAGTCTTGGTTTGCGTGGTTCGGTACCAACATCTACAATATAGATCCTCGAGGAATATAAACACGGCAAAATAAGACGGTCTCGGCATTTGGAGGCGTCTCCATAGCAACTGCTGCATGTATTCCATCCTGAGTGATGTACCTCATCATCAATGTATCTCATTGGAAGGCGATGGATCACCTGCAATAACCAAACAACGGATTTTTTTTTTATCACAATGTGTTCAAAGACCCCATTTTAAATCCTTATTATAACATTTGCTGAGGAGGACGCCCTCAAAAATTTTTTACACCGTATGTACCTTAGTAAACTAACATTACCCTGCAAAAAATCAAGACTTGAGGTGCTGTAGTTTTGTCAAAATCCGAGATTTTGAATAAAGCGTCTTAAGGGATCTAAAATGAGCGTTTATTGCGTTTCGACAGTATTTTTTGTGGGACATGAGAGCACCTCAGACCTATCAAATTGCATTCTGAATACGAAGCATGTCTTTCTGATATCAAATAATTTTCATTTTTTGAAAATCACAATATAATACAAATTTTATGACAAATTATAAAAATTTGATATTTTTCAAATTTTGATATATAACAGTCCTCGAAGTAAATTATATAAATCTAATGATATGTTCTTAAAGTGTATGTAGCAGGGAGGAAAAGCCGATGGTCAATTGAAAATTTTGACCTTTCATATTGAAGATATGGATTTTTTCCCAAAAAGACCTAATTTTTTTTTGGTGTTTTGGGAAAAAAAATCCATATCTTCAATACGAAAGGTCACAATTTTCAATTGATCGTCGGCATTTCATCCCACCTACATACACGTTAAGTATAAATCATCAGATTTTTAAAGTTTACTTCGAGTACTGTTAAATATCAAAAATATCAATTTTTAATGATATGCCATAAAATGTGTATTAAATTGCGAATTTCAAAAAAACACAATTATTTGATATCAGAATGACATTCTTCGTATTCAGAATGCAATTCGATATGTCTGATGTGCTCTAATGTCCCAAAATAAATACTGTCCAAACGTTCATACCCCAGCCCTTAATAAGACGGTCTAAATTATTACGATGGAAATATTAGTCGAACGCGTACACGATGTGCATAAACAGTAGGCCTACGTACATGGCGTACGGGCAGTCGTGACATATCAAAAGAACCGACACGACTTAAATTCAAATGAGTGGCTCGCATAAATAGCAATTTCCTTTGTATTGCCTCGTCTCTTTGGGCCCAAATTAAAAGAGGACATATCTGACAGTGAAAACTAACATTTTATACCAAATATATATACATATATATATTATACCTATGGAAATGTTATAATATGGCTTTAATGCGCTGTAGCCTGTCACTCAATGGCTCCCTTTAAAAAAATCTTCCCTTATAAATGATTTAAGAGTCCTGGATGATGCAAAGTGGGTGTTCCAAAATCAAAATGCCTGCTTTCAAGGGACCGACCATTCCCGTTTAAAGGGATTTTTTTTATTTACCACACTTCCATGTACTAAAGTATTTCAGGCATGTGGTTTATTAACCATGTAAAACGCACTGCTTAACACAAATAACGAGATTTATGACATTATATACCTAATGAACTGAAAACTCTTGAACTTGAACAAGTTAATTCAATTTTGTGCGACCATGCACTACTTTTTGCAAGGTGAGCTTGGGTACAGATAGACTTCTCCGTAGTCCACTTGCCAATTGTGGACTACTCTGGCTATTACATTTAAACTTAAAACTCTGATTTAATTAATGAGTGCACAATTGATAGATTTTCACAACTGATCTTTTCAGTCACCGTACGCCCTCTGTTTGTTAGCTTCCCAAGTGGACTACTGACTTTGCCTTGAGAGTTAGGCAAATTTCTGGCCTAACTAAAATTGGTGATGATGTAATGCATCTTTAAAAATGAATCTGGCTTGTGATTGGTCGCCCAGATCTCGTTATTGTTTAAATCCTCCCGACGCGTACTGGTACCATTATAACTATATACATGGTACACAACTATCTAGGGAATGCGGCGCTTTTGTGCTGGTGGATGAACGTATGCATCTGGCGCGTATTGTACCACCATGCTTAGTCTTGTGGTTAGATTTTATTGATAAACAAGTATGATTGACAGTGTGTGAGTCCCGGGGTAAAGTTCTGCTTAAAAGTGAAAGTCCATAGTCGGTTTTTCGGATAATAAACTGGCAGATTCTAAAATTAGAATTGTTCAGTATTGAAGTGTCATTATAATTATGCCATTATGATATGTTGCATTCAATAATATAAGCCTACGTAGGGCCTATACTTTACTTTTACTGTCACAAATATAATTATATAGCCTAAACTTTTTCATAACCATTTTATACTAGTATTTTGATGTAGGCCTACTAAATATCAGTATAATTTCGAGTTCAACTGAATGCGTTCATCATGATTAATAACATTTTTATTTATCAAAAATCGACTATGGCATAGTCTAGGGTACAGACAACCCTCATCATGTGAATAAGCCTACCATGTATAGGCATATACCGTACCATGTATACGATACATAATCGCTGACGACATTCATTGCGCACGCTATTCAAAAAGATAATGGAATACAGGCAATAAATAATATCACCGAATATTCTATTATTTCGGAAGTCCTACCACTGCATAATTATCCTATACACGATACAAATACTTGTGAATGTCAAAACCACTAAAAAATAATCAATTTCAAAACATTTTTTTTTAAATCGTAACTGCGCGGCTAATAAAAAAAGAACTAGTAGAGCGGCTACCGCACCATAGCTGAACCATGTGGCACTCTTATATTGTGGTAGACCACTGTCACCTTCTTGGCATTTCGAGATAGAGACACAAAATAGGAATATTTACCAGAGTCTTATGAGGAGTAGCACCCCCGGTGGGGAAATTATTATTATTATATTCTGTATTTTTTTAATCTTTTTCATTTGACCCCACTCAGGGGGGGGGGGCATATCTTCTTGACATTTCAAGATATGAAAAGGACCCACAATATGAATATTGACCCAGGTCTACGAGGAGTGTCACCCCCGGTAGGAACATTACTTTTATTTCGATTCGTTACTGTTTTCTCTTTTATTTGACACCACTCGGGTGTCATATCTTCTTGAGATTTTGAGATATATGTAAAGGACCCAAAATAGAAATATTGACCCAGGTCTTATGAGGAGTGTTACCCCCGGTGGGGAAAATAATTTAAATTCTTTGCTTCTTTCTCTTTCATTTGATACCACTCGGGGGATCATACCTTCTTGGCATTTGGAGATATGAAAAGGACCCAAAATATAAATATTATAATTCAGGTCTTATGAAGAGTGTGACCCCGGTGGGGAAATTATTTTTCATTATATTCTTTACTTTGTTCTCTTTCATTTGACACCACTCGGGGGTACATACCTTTGGCATTTTGAGATATGAAAATGACCCATATGAATATTGACCCAGGGCTAATTATGAGTGCCACCCCCGGGTGGGAAAGTAATTGTATTATTTTTTAATTGTATTATATTCTTCCTCTTTCATTTGACACCACTTGGGGGTTCATACCTCAGTGGCATTTAAAGATATGCCCATTTTAGACGAAAAGGTTAGTTAGCTAGTTAGTAACCTACAATCAACGAAATTAATGTTGACACACTGTGGCATGGCATATACTACGTAAATCGCCACCCCTCTCCCCCAGTTCAATGTTGATGAAAGCACTTTTCCATTGGGCTCTCCAGTCTCCCCAACATTGATTGAGGGGGAATGGGGGAGGGAAGGGGAAAGGAGAAGGTATGTACTTCTCATCAAACATAGTTATACTAATTTCAATGAATTATCAGAGCGGCAATGAAGAGTTGCAACATATTGTCAAGGTGTGCCAACTAATAATTTCGTTGATTATATTATATAGTAGGCCTAACCTATTCATTCATTCATTCACATTATGTAACATTATGATACCATTTCATGGTTCAGCAAAAATAAAGGCTAGGCCTATGTGCACATTCAATATCTTCCAAGTTTTTTTACGAATACACAGACCTATAATTTAGATCTGCATCTTCCTCAGGACTAAAACTTTTTTAGATTTCTTAGTATTATCCGTGCAGTGAGATTAGAAATACCGTAAAACCTCGTCTACAAGCATATAGAGTATTTCTGCGGAAAGCTAAATTAATGCAGGCGCCTGGAGTTTGAGCAAATAAATTACAGATCCAAGCATATACAAACAAGTATTATTGTAAGACAAATCTATTGTATTGGCATATTTACGCATCAAAAACACTATATATGTTTGTAGACGAGGGTAAGCTGGAATCCCCCGGTTGTGGTCAAAAATTTTAACTTTACACATTGGAATTAAGGAAATAAATACCTTTCTTTTAGATTCCAGATCACCCAAACCGGGGGGATTCCACCAATGGTACGTACACAAAATATTTCTACGCCATTCAAGTCTCAAAGACAGTAATCACGACAAATGATCAGGAATCGGCGATATAGTAACAATATATTAACAATACATTCCGGCAGTATACCTTTAACATGTTTGATAGAAAATAGGGCAAACGGAAGAGTTCAAGTTCAACGTGCATATGCACAGTGGGGATCGTTACAGGTCTAGAATATTCAATTGCAGAGAATTGTGAAGTATTTAGATCACAGATCAACGCTGTTTTATAGTGCACTTACATGACAGGTGTGATGGCAATAGATGGTCTAATCACATGATTATAATGATATGTGTCCTAAATATTTATGTAATCAATTTGAAAATTTGTTCATAATGCTCATGATAACAAAACAAGTAGTCATTCTTCAAACACATTGATTGTGCCCAATACAATTCTAATTGTGGTATTAAAACGTATATTAATAATATTGTATAATGTAATAATTTACCCCCTTCATTTCGTGTGAACCTTGAAACTCTAGTCTTTGCATCATTGCTTTTGCATCATTGCTTCTGCAAGACAAGCATCATTGCTTCTGAATTATAATAATTTATTATTATTGTATGTATTTTTAGATTTATTATATTTATTATATATTGTTAATGTAGCCTACTTAAAATGTATTTATATTTTTGTATAATCTTGCAAATATCATGGGTTGTTTTTTTGTAGATATTCTGTAAATCATGAAAATATCATTTTACTTTATATGCATGCGGACCTGCTTGAAGCAGTGTTAGCCACTGAAGTAGTTTAAGCCCCTCAATAAAGATTTCACAAATCAAAATCAAAAAAGAAGTTGCAACAACGAAAAGTATAATAAAGGAAAACAACTGTTTATCTGAAAGTATCATATGCGGTGTTTTGAGTTATGATATACCGTAAAACCCCGTCTACAAGCATATAGTGTGCTTCTGATGAAAGCTACATTAATCCAGTCGCCATTATGGAGTTTGAGCAAATAAAGTACGGATCCAAGCATATACAAACAAGTATTATTTTAAGACCGATCGATTGTATTGATATATTAACGCTTGCTTTGAATTAATTAAGCTTTTATAAAAAAAATACTATATATGCTTGTAGACGGGGTTTTACGGTATAGGCCTACTTGGGAATATGTAGTCGATCTTGGGTCCACATCCACTGTTGCCAAATAATCGGGTTGCTTCACATCTGTATTACGGCAAATACAGGGGACATACAGAATCTGCTCACAGGGGGCTTTCATTGCGTCCACGGGCGATTTGTACCCCGGTCCGTTCATTCCACATCCTGTCAAAAAAAGTTGGAAAGTTGAGAAAGTTCATTGAGCTCCAAAAACTAGAAATTCAACATAATTTTATGATATTCTTGCTGTTACTTTTTATGTTTAGAATCCAAACATTTTGTGTCAATTCAATGTTCAATTCCTAAACATTATCCATCCCGGGCAATATGGCATTCTAAACATGTTGCATGTTCTAAACATGTTGCATATTCTAAACATGTTGCATGCTCTATGCCTATACGTGTTGCATGTTCTAAACGTGTTGCGTGTTCTAAACGTGTTGTATGTTCTAAACGTGTTACATGTTCTAAACGTGTTACATGTTCTAAACATGTTGCACGTTCTAAACATGTTGCACGTTCTAAACGTGTTGCATGCTCTATACGTGTTACATGTTCTAAACGTGTTACATGTTCTAAAGATGTTGCACGCTCTAAACATGTTGCACGTTCTAAACATGTTGCACGTTCTAAACATGTTGCACGCTCTAAACATGTTGCATGTTCTAAACATGTTACACGTTCTAAACATGTTGCATGTTCTAAACATGTTGTATGTTCTAAACATGTTGCACGCTCTAAACATGTTGCACGTTCTAAACATGTTACACGTTCTAAACGTGTTACATGTTCTAAACATGTTGCACGTTCTAAACATGTTGCACGTTCTAAACATGTTGCATGTTCTAAACGTGTTGCATGCTCTATACGTGTTACATGTTCTAAACGTGTTACATGTTCTAAACGTGTTACATGTTCTAAACATGTTGCACGTTCTAAAGATGTTGCACGTTCTAAACATGTTGCACGTTCTAAACATGTTGCACGCTCTAAACATGTTACACGTTCTAAACATGTTACACGTTCTAAACATGTTACACGTTCTAAACATGTTGCACGTTCTAAACATGTTGCACGTTCTAAACATGTTGCACGCTCTAAACATGTTGCACGTTCTAAACGTGTTACACGTTCTAAACGTGTTGCACGTTCTAAACAATTTGCACGTTCTAAACATGTTGCACGTTCTAAACATGTTGCACGTCATTCTAAACATGTTGCACGTTCTAAACATGTTGCACGTTCTAAACATGTTGCACGTTCTAAACATGTTACACGTTCTAAACATGTTGCACTTTCTAAACATGTTGCACTTTCTAAACATGTTGCACGTTCTAAACATGTTGCACGCTCTAAACATGTTGCACGTTCTAAACATGTTACACGTTTTAAACGTGTTGCATGTTCTAAACATGTTGCACGTTCTAAACATGTTGCACGTTCTAAACATGTTGCATGTTCTAAACGTGTTGCATGCTCTATACGTGTTACATGTTCTAAAGATGTTGCACTTTCTAAACATGTTGCACGTTCTAAACATGTTGCACGCTCTAAACATGTTGCACGTTCTAAACATGTTGCATGTTCTAAACGTGTTGCATGTTCTAAACGTGTTACATGTTCTAAAGATGTTGCACGTTCTAAACATGTTGCACGTTCTAAACATGTTGCACGCTCTAAACATGTTGCACGTTCTAAACATGTAGCACGTTCTGTTTAGAACATGCAACATGTTGCAGGTTTTAAACATGTTGCACGTTCTAAACATGTTGCACGTTCTAAACATGTTGCACGTTCTAAACATGTTGCATGTTCTAAACATGTTGCACGCTCTAAACATGTTGCACGTTCTAAACATGTTGCACGTTCTAAACATGTTGCACGTTCTAAACATGTTGCATGTTCTAAACGTGTTGCATGCTCTATACGTGTTACATGTTCTAAACGTGTTACATGTTCTAAACATGTTACATGTTCTAAACATGTTGCACGTTCTAAACATGTTGCACGTTCTGTTTAGAACATGCAACATGTTGCAGGTTTTAAACATGTTGCAGGTTTTAAACATGTTGCACGTTCTAAACATGTTACACGTTCTAAACATGTTGCACGTTCTAAACATGTTGCACGCTCTAAACATGTTGCACGTTCTAAACATGTTGCACGTTCTGTTTAGAACATGCAACATGTTGCAGGTTTTAAACATGTTGCACGTTCTAAACATGTTGCACGTTCTAAACATGTTACACGTTCTAAACATGTTGCACGTTCTAAACATGTTGCACGCTCTAAACATGTTGCACGTTCTAAACATGTTGCACGTTCTGTTTAGAACATGCAACATGTTGAAGGTTTTAAACATGTTGCACGTTCTAAACATGTTGCACGTTCTAAACATGTTACACGTTCTAAACATGTTGCACGTTCTAAACATGTTGCACGCTCTAAACATGTTGCACGTTCTAAACATGTTGCACGTTCTGTTTAGAACATGCAACATGTTGCAGGTTTTAAACATGTTGCACGTTCTAAACATGTTGCACGTTCTAAACATGTTACACGTTCTAAACATGTTGCACGTTCTAAACATGTTGCACGCTCTAAACATGTTGCACGTTATGTTTAGAACATGCAACATGTTGCAGGTTTTAAACATGTTGCACGTTCCAAACATGTTGCATGTTCTAAACATGTTGCAGGTTTTAAACATGTTGCACGTTCTAAACATGTTACACGTTCTAAACATGTTGCACGTTCTTTACGTGTTCTGTACATGTTCAAGTGATAGCAATAATGGAGCAATAATTATGTGTACCCCGGGGTGGTGAATTATAGAAGGGGGTCAAAGATTTTTGGCAGGCCAAAGGGGGGGGTCAAGCGAATTTGGCATCTCGAAGGGGGGGGGGGGGAGCGATCGGGCACAGATATTTTGGGCACCGTTCTATTTTACGCCCTAAAAACGTGTAGGAAAACATTAGGAACACGCTCAAATATGCAAAATTAAGGCAACTTAATCTTCATTAGGCCAATAAAAAAAAATTGTTTGCTTGCCCTCAAATGAATTTTTAAAATTGGGTCGGTCGGTCGGGATTTCTTTATTTTTTTCTTCTTTTTTTAAAAAAATTACTAGCAAACTCTACTGATTGTATTAATTAAGTCTCAAAATATGAAAAATCAGACAGTTTTGGTGTCAAAATGTATCAACTAACATTACAAAGCAACTAAAATGTTGAACACAAGTTCTAAAATACTTTTTTTACATTTTCAGAATGCAAAATTTGAAAAAAAAAAAAAAAACTTTTTCAGGAATTTCCAAAAATAGGGTCGGTATTCTTTTGTACAGTAAATAGAAAAAAAAACCTTTTTCTGATTTCCAAAATTAAGGTCGGTCGGTTGAGGGCAAGCAAACAACTTTTTTTTTTGGCCTTAGATACAGTGTATCCCTCAAAATTGAATATTGCTGCATGTAGGCCTATGGCGAGGCGAACAAAAGTGCTAGTGATGAACGTGGAGAAAGTTTATTAAATACATTGCTTCGTGCGTCAGCAATAAACTTAAGGTTTTTAAATTCGGGTTCCTCCGAATCTTAGTGTGGGGGGGGGGAAGGAGGTGGCAAATATTTTTTGGCACGTCAAAAAAAAAGGGGGGGGCAAAGGTTTTTGATACCTGAAAAGGGGGAGGCAAAGATTTTGGCACGGCCCCCAAAGGGGGCGGGGGTGGCAAGCGATTTTTGGCCGACCATTTTGAGAATTCACCACCACGGGGGTAGGCCTATACACATAGTTATTGCAGAGCCCCTTAGATGCACTGCTTTCACTTATACACCAAAAACTTTTGACTCAATATATGAACAAGTTATCTAAATAACATATATTATTAAACATTATAGATTGGGCTTGCATCGGATGATGACCGTGATGTTATAAAAGGCAACTCAGGTTTAAGTTAAGTTTAAGTTCAGGTTATTCCACCACCCCTATTTCCTCCGGAAATAAAATGTGTTGCCGCCACGCACTGCACTCATTACACATTAAAAAAACCTGTGTTTAGCCTAAAGTGAACACAATCTTGTTTTCACTTTGCAAACATGTTTATAAAAGCATAAACACTAAATATCAATGTTCAGTGGCCAGCTACAAACACTATCCATCAATATTCTCAAAAAGATGTTTAGTGTTTAAAAAAAATACTAAATACGTTTATAACCGAAGGCAAGAATGTGTTTAGGAAAGTGTTTAAAGTAACCCAGGCAAGAAGAATCAGTACAAATGGGTAAAATGAGCATTAGATTATTCTTTTATAAAATAATTTGCAATTTTAGCTTTAATTTGCTTTTTATTTGATTCCAATCGGACGTTTGGTTCCAAATCTGTGGGCGTTCAAAGATAATTAGGTGACGCGAAATTGTGACCCCTTTCGTTTTCGCCTATACAAACGTATGTATTGTATTTCTAGAAAATTAACTGCGTCGACATTTGATGAAGGAAGCAAAGAAGCGAAGAATAATTATAATGTCGTAATTGAATATTTTATTACACGAATTTTCGGGCCTCGCCCTTCGTCAGGTGACAAAAATAGTGTTGTGAGGCCTACACAAGAGAAACATTGTATTTCTTATGTATTACATTGTTTTTACCCTGCGATATTTAAGGTTTTATCAATAAAAAATAATAAAAACAGGTTATATCATTGGGAAAGTTTGTTTTATTGGCGGTTTGGCCTAAAATAATAATTGTGTGAATAAAATATTGATTCAACGGCTCGAAATTTGCATAATTACCGCAAAAAAACAAAAAACAGTGTTTCTAGACTTTAAATGCAATTTGCGCAAAATGCCATTTTCTTAAAGGCAGCATCTTGCGCGCAGCTTTTTTTCAATACCCCATGTCCAAATTAGCTGAAATTTCACAGGGATGATGGAAAGACCTTTTCTGAGACATTTACAGAAGGAATTTATTTTATTTTGCGAAAAATAGGCAATTATGCCAGAAATAATGCCGAAAAATCGCAAACCTTGGAATTGTCAAGGTCGTTCACCCTCAAAATTATTATTTTTGCTTATTTTCTCTCTGTAACTTTCAAGATCATGTCTTTAGCTATCCATTCTTTCAAATTTTGGGAAAAAAATAATTAGATTAAGGAGGTGAAAAACTGCGCGCAAACTATATCCTTTCAAAATCCAAAATGGCCGCCGTTTCCATAGCAACCAACATTTGCGGACCAATTTGGGGTGATTTTTGGAAGTCGATTACCTAAGGTAGTATGCTGACCAAATATAAAAGCCCTGGGTTAAATATTACAGAAAATCACTCTGACCTCGCCTGGGTTACCTTAAGGGTATGCCTATACTAACGAGTCGGAACTTGATGAAATCATGCATTATGAATAGGGCTGGTGTCGACAAGGCTATTGTCGACAATATTGTCGAGAAAAAATAATCATTAAAAAAGTAGAGAAATGCTTAAGATATGTTTAACATCGACATTTTTTTGTCGACATCTTGCCGACATCGGATCTTGAGACTTAACGATTGTCGACAATGTAAATTCTACTCGACAACAGCCCTAATTATGAAAAGAAAAAAATACCATGGCTTCAATGGGACTCGAAATAGCAATCTGTTACTAGAGGCGTAGCCAAGATTTAGTGTGAGGGGCAAAGCCAAATTTTCGTCTCCATTTTTGTCATTTTTGTGCCATTTTTATTCATTTTAAGGACAGTTTACCATGTTTACTCTTTGCATAATTTTTTTGGTGGGGGATTTTGTACCCTACCCCGGCCGCGAACTATTTTACCGTAGTTAACATTTGAATAGGGAGCCCGTTTAAGCAACTGTATACGTGGTGTCCCGCCTATTAGGGTTAGGGTTAGGGTTAGGGTTAGGGTTAGGTTTAGGGTTAGGGTTAGGGTTATAGGGTTAGGGTTAGGGTTAGGGTTAGGGTTAGGGTTAGGTTTAGGTTTAGGTTTAGGGTTAGGGTTAGGGTTAGGTTTAGGGTTAGGGTTAGGGTTAGGGTTAGGGTCTTAGGGTTAGGGTTAGGGTTCAATATTGATCGGAGACAGGGCCTATATACGTATTAACTAGTAATATAGTATATCGTGTATATACGCTTTATTCCGTAATCAACAAGTATGATAGAAAGACGGCTTTCTGGCAGAACTACTCGTAGCATAGTGGTATAGCGTCTGACTATGGATCGATAGGTTGTTGGTTCGAACCCCGGTCAATTCTTGGTAGAATTTTAAATATAATATAGTTCGTTTCTTTTTGTTAAGTAAGAAGAAATACTTAGTAATAATGGCATGTGGAATCTAGCCTCATAATACATGTAATACTATACATTATGTATTATAAGTTTCTCCTATTCAAATGTTAACTACGGAAAAAAAATTCGCACCCCG
Organism: Amphiura filiformis; assembly: GCF_039555335.1. Lineage (NCBI taxonomy): Eukaryota > Metazoa > Echinodermata > Ophiuroidea > Amphilepidida > Amphiuridae > Amphiura > Amphiura filiformis. Next base: position 2,197,282 of record NC_092647.1, on the reverse strand, counting down.
GCCACTCCCATGTCCGTTACTTCCATCCTCCGTGTATAGTAAACAGTTTAACGGGTTCATCGTCGGACAAGTATAGAACTGTCATTAAGTCAAGCTTTCGTCAGAAGTAGCTCTGACTTCTTCAGGACAAAGTACCTAAGCAGAGATGCCAGTTTTCAGGTTTTAACCTGAATTCAGGTTTTTTGTGAGTTCAAATTCCCGCGTTTGTATTTATTTTCAGCCTGTTTTGGGGCTTTTTGGCCTGCATTCACGCGCTTTTCAGGTGAAACTGACTGGCATCTTTGCTAAGAATGAGACATGTAGGCCGCCCCTTGTCTACTGGTGGCTCTGAAAAGAGCCGTTCACTGAAGACTGTTCCTTGTCAACAGAGAACAAGCAGACCTCACTTATCTGCTAATGTAAAAGGTTTAGTGGGTCTGGCCAAACCCTATACATTAGTAGATAAGCGAGGTTCGTTTGTTTTCTGTTGACAAGGGGCGGCAGGGGCTATGCTTCCTGGCACGTTCGTGCAGTGAGAATAGATATCCGTGCAGTGACAATTAAAAATCCGTGCTTAAAGTATTTCTATACTAGTTTCAGCCCGAAAAATGACTAAGAAACTACAGAAGTTCCCCACAAGGTAAGACTGTTCTGGTCGGAAATTCTTATCCTAAATTGTAGGCCTATGGTTGGTGATCAATTGGCGGGGGAAATCAAGCAAGCAACAAAAAAACCGGAAAGGATTTGCGCGCTTCTTGCGCAATTGTCCCAGTTAAACAGGCCAAAAATTATGACCATTTTTTTTTTAACTTTCTAATAAAAAAATTATTACTTGGGTCCTTCACACCTTACCCAATTCGAACTCTAATTTTTCAATTCCCTGCAATGTGTCCAGCTTATACTGGATATTTTGTAATTCACACCACTTCAATAATTTGCACACATTCCTTTTGACATTTGAAAAACCCGCCCACAAATTTGTATGTTTCTTTGATAGAGAATGAATTTTTTTTTAATGTAAAGGTAAATATGAAAATAACAACAAAGTAAAGGCTAAATTTAAATCGTTTTTGATAGAACGCATTTTTTTTTTCATTGGTTACAATTTGCTTTTACTCTAAAGTAAATTCTCCGGCTTGCTATACAGTACGCAAAAAAGTGCGTAGCCTTAATGCTAAACACTGACAGCATGCTGCAGTCGATTTCGAGAGTTTGGATTGAGACACCGCACAAACGAACTTGAACACGTCCTAATCTGTTCCGTTGACATTTGTGAGCGCAAACGTAAAGATAGTGTAACAAAATGCTCTTCAGTTCAAAGTACACCATTTGCCTATTTGTTTATTTCAAGGATTTTCTAGTTACGTAAATAATATGTTATATAATGACCAATATTGTTTAAATGGCGTGAAAAATCAAACAACTTGATCTTGTTTCTTTGTAGAGCAATCACACTGACTCCTTATTAAATTACAAAACCCTGATCGAAACAAGTTTTTTTTTTCAATTCAAAATGTACGGACGGTAAGGCCAAATAAAAAAATAAACATGTTTCACGTCCCCTCCCGCTTCCTTTTTTGAGGTTTCCTCAAATATATTTTTATTTTTTTAAATTTAGCTATAACTTTTCAAAAAATATGTCTAGGAAGTTGAGATGCTTTCTATAGCCTTGTTAAGATACAAGAAACATTTTAGGAAGGTTTTGTGATCATTAGAGGGGGTGTAACTCCCAGAACAACAAATAAAAAGGGCCTCCTCCTTTTCTAGGCATTATTGTATACGCTAAAACAGCTCTAAGTATGGGTATTTACACCAATTTTGCGATAAAAAATTTAAAAAATAAAAAGCCCCCTCTTCCTCCTTTTTTTCGAAAACCCGGACGTGAAACATGTTTCATTTTTTACTTGGCCTAATACTAAAGATGCAGTGCCTCACAGTGTCATCGCCCCGATATCTTCATGGCAGAAATCGCCATGGTAGGATGAATCCACCGCCACTCATGGCCATTTTGTATCGACCTGTTTAATAGTTTTGAGTCGCATAATGGGCCGAAGGACATCTGACTAAGGATACTGACAATTCAGTATCGAAGTTACGTAATGTTACTATGTCAACGGGATCACGCGCTAGAGTAATGAACCACGATCGAAATGATCACCACATAAAGTATATGGCACTCGAAGGCATACCAAAGTAGCGTGATCCGGTAACCAAGAGAATTACGTAACCACTTCGATGCTGAATAGCCCCGATTAGCTCGGTGACCGACCTCGCTGTGTATTAGTCAAGCATGGTACGCTATAGGTCATATGCTTTTAGACTACCTCAACGATTGGCCTATATGCGCTATATAATTCGGCACATATAAATCAGAATTATTGTTAGTTTTTGACTCAAGATGCAGGCTACTTTCTCAAGACGCAAGCTAACGACTATCGTATCTGTTCAAAATATATATTCAAGTGCAAGGAACCACATCTGGTTTCTTTATACGAAATCATTTACGGGTGATATTCATCATTTTCTACCCCGGTATCCAAAGATTTTCTTCTCATAACAAACTCGTGCATAGCAAATTCACGTGTATCGATCCCGGGTACTTATTTTAGTATCTCTGCTGACAAAGTAATTATTAGCCAGGCGATGTCGGTGTGTGTCGGCGAATGAAATACGAGTGTTTTTTCTCTAACTTGACATGAAAAACGCAATATACAAGTTAAAGATTAAAAAACAACCTCTTAAAGGCCAGGTCTATTGCAAAAACAAGTTTATCTCTATTCGAAGAGAATAATTATTACATTACAAGTTGACACTCGTTGCAATTTTTTATGCGTATTTCTCCTGAGAGAAACTGTGTGGGTAAAGTTCAGCCTCGTACGTGTTCTTCCTCCGTTTGAAGCGTACGTGTTCTTCCCCCGTTTGGCTGATGACATAGGTAAATGAAGCGGACACTATAATCATGCTCTCCTCATACAATCACAATCAGTAGCAACAATGAGTTGTACTATTATTTACCATAACAATGCTGCATAACAATATGCACACTATTGTTCTCATTTCGGAACAAAGCCCACACAGTATTGTTAGGCCTACTATGCGTTTGCTTTGTAATATATCATCCAACTGAAACTATAACATTGCAATAGACAGGGAAATCAGAATCAGATACATGACTTTGTGGACTTAACGGTTTATATGCTAGTCTCAGATGAAATTCTAAGCTCAAATTATGTATTTATTTTTAGGCCTAATATTTCTCATGATATTGATATACATATGAATTGTAATATCACAATTTACTAATAATTATATAAAAAGAAGCGGCTGGTATGTTTAAAACCATTAAATTTGTAATACTTAATTTAGAGGTTTTTTTCTGTGAACAACAACAGTATACGTTCTGTCCATTGAGAGCGTTTATAGTCCATTTTCTCAAAACGGGCACATCTCATTTCTAGGCCAAATCTGACTCGTTCGAAGGAACTCACGGCTTAAGTTGTTTTTTGCGGAATATCAATTTTAAACGTCTTATTTTCTTAAAAAAGGAGTCATTTTCATTGTCCTCATAGGCCTAATATTAGCTTGCCAATGATATGATGTTGTTTTTGCAATAGACCTGCCCTTTAAGTGTATGATCCTGCCGGCCTGGCCCCCTGTTTGGTATCAGTTGGGGCCCCCTCACTGGTGCTCATTAATGAGTTTAGAAAAACTGGCAGGTTTTATTCTACATCATACCCAATTCTGCCAAAATGACACGCCAATCGGTAACCCCGGGGTGGTTACCATGGATACCGTTGATTCTATTTATACTAGCATCTATTATGTTAATCGACTATTTAAGTAATTAAAAGTAATCCAGACGGGAGTCCAGATTTTAGGTTTACTTTTTTTTATAGTACTTATAATGCTCAAACAAAGAAACAAACTATATTTCCCGAATACATTATGGTCCACAAACGTTGGCCTGGTCAACTGGCCAGTTGGTAGACGACCTTGTCCTTATAGATCACACCCCTGTATACTTGTATACTTACCCAATTGGGCGCATTGGTCTCCACTGAAAACCCACCCATCGATATACCAAAATCGCTGAAAAGGTACCCCAAAACCGTGGCACATCCCCGTATACCTCCCCCGGGAAAAGAATATGGTTCAGCATAGTCACCTGTGCTGGTGCCAGCTGATATCGACCTGAACGTTCAACATGTTCTGTCCATGGATGTCCATGCATCAAAAATCGTATTATGAGATCTATGTTTATTATAAAGGCCATCTTAAAAATAGATCCGTCTTAATTCGCTCGCATTTAGTGAAATCGTCTGCTTTTTGCGCGCTATGCCGCCTGGATTGAGTAAATTTTAGCTCTTTATTTTTTTTTTCAAATCTACCACACGTCACAAATCTCACGTCTGACATCGCCAGACGCCAAAATAGCCTAAATCGTAAATCTCAATAAAATCTATTCTTCATCTATTCTTGCATCTTGTCAAAAAGCCAGGTCAAAAAGCCCGCAAAAAGCTAGCTCTTCCTACCGATTAAAAAAAAAACCTAAACAAAAACGCATTCGAATTGCGCATTAGGATTTCAACTTAAAAAGGGCTTCGAGACGAACTATTAACATGATCATATAAAGAACATAATTACTTTTTATAATATTACTTACAATAAAATAGAATGAATAAAATTAAAATAAATAGCAGAGATATAAAGTAGGCCTACCTGTTGCGAGAGCCATTTTGAATGTTGTAATGAGACACCTGTTCTGCTCCACGCGTGTATAGTACGTGTACGTTGACCGCGACCGTTCACTTCATTCAATGTGCAGAACTATGAGCACCGCTGGAGGCATGCTAGTGGTTTTTATCTATTGACACAAACCCGGGGTGCAAACAATGACAATCGGTATTTCTATTTCGTAAGTTTGCTCAGGAATTTAGGCCCCTAGAATTGATTGATTGATTGATTGTATATAGGAACGAGTAAACCATAATGCTCTCCGTATGCTCTAGCACTGCTCACATGCATCCTTGCTCTACCCCATCCCTGCTCTACCCGGCCCCATCGGGATGCCCTACCCATGGGTGTTCTCCCGGGGGTGCTCTACTTGGTGGTAGGCCGAGTGTGCTATCAACTGAAGTATTAGGCCAAGTAAAATAAAAAACATGTTTCACGTCCGGATTTTTGAAAAAAAGGAGGAGGAGGAGGGGGCTTTTTATTTTTTATTTTTTATCGCAAAATCTGTGTAAATACCCATAATTAGAGCCGTTTTAGCGTACACAACATGGAAAAAGGAGGAGGCCTCTTTTTATTTGTTGTTCTGGGAGGTAGGACCCCTCTCATTGTCTCAAAACCTTCCAGAAGTATTTCTTGTGTATTAGCAAGGTCATAGAAAGCATCCCTACTTCCTAGACATATTTTTTGATTTTGAAAAGTTAGAACTGAATTTCAAAAAATAAAAAAATAATTGAAGAAACCTCCAAAAAGGAAGCGGGAGGGGACGTGAAACATGTTTATTTTTTTATTTGGCCTTATTAAACATGATTATTGATAGGTCCAGGTAAATTTACCATAGTAATTGGTGAATGTTCACAGTATAAATAGTTGTTTGTAAAATAATTACAATTTTAGAGGCATCGCATGTGTACCCCCTGGGCCGACCCGGGAATTGTCAGAATTTTGAAAAATAATGGTCCACACATATATACATATACCCCCTCCCGGGACCCCTCCCTTCGCCTTAAAAAAATAAAGAATACTATAAAGACAGTGATGGGTGAATGTCCATTATTTAAGCTTATTTATTCGGCAAATCTTCTTGACATTTGCTTTCTGACAGGGTAGTTGGGGCGGGGGTACCCCCAATAAGTCTCCGATTTGACTCCTTCCAAACATTCAGGCCTGAAAAAAAATCATCACGAGAAACGGCGCGGAGGCCCTCTGCGACACTCTGAAATTAGTTGCAAATTTGCTGAATATTCACAATCAGCGGTGGCGCACTGACAGTTCAATATTTGTCAACAGGCTATCTGCTGAAGATAATAAGACACATTATGATCTCACATAACCAAATAAATCCCCATAGAGATGTGTACTAAATTTGCCTCAAGAAAACGTCATTTTTTCTTCGCAGGAGCGACTCAGTTCTTAGCGACAGCTATGATGGTTGAAATTGACCAATCCAAATTTAGCCAAAATTATGCAAATTTGAAATATTTGCTGATTTAAGGGCTGGGGTATGAACGTTTGGACAGTATTTATTGTGGGACATTAGAGCACATCAGACATATCGAATTGCATTCTGAATACGAAGAATGTCATTCTGATATCAAATAATTTTGATTTTTGAAATTCGCAATTTAATACACATTTTATGGCAAATCATTAAAAATTGATATTTTGATATTTAACAGTACTTGAAGTAAACTTTATAAATCTGATGATTTATACTTAAAGTGTAAATAGGTGGGATGAAAAGCCGACGATCAATTGAAAATTTTGACCTTTCGTATTGAAGATATGGATTTTTTCCCAAAACACCAAAAAAAATAGGTCTTTTGGGAAAAAAATCCATATCTTCAATATGAAAGGTCAAAATTTTCAATTGACCGTCGGCTTTTCCTCCTGCTACATACACTTTAAGAATATGTCATTAGATTTATATAATTTACTTCGAGGACTGTTATATATCAAAAATTTGAAAAATATCAAATTTTTATAATTTGTCATAAAATTTGTATTATATTGTGATTTTCAAAAAAATGAAAATTATTTGATATCAGAAAGACATGCTTCGTATTCAGAATGCAATTCGATAGGTCTGAGGTGCTCTCATGTCCCATAAAAAATACTGTCGAAACGCAATAAACGCTCATTTTAGATCCCTTAATGCTTAGGGCCTACTTTGGGCATGAGTTTTTCTGAGAAATACATTAAGGGCGCACAACCATATAATAATATTTGGTGGTGTAAAACTTATAGCCATAAGACAGATGTGCTATCAACTGAAGATAACACACAGTAAATATAGCCATGAGACAGGTGTGCTATCTACTGAAGATAACACACAGTATATAGCCATGAGACAGGCGTGCTATCTACTGAAGATAATACACAGTAAATATAGACATGAGACAGGCGTGCTATCTACTGAAGATAATACACAGTAAATATAGACATGAGACAGGCGTGCTATCTACTGAAGATAATACACAGTAAATATAGCCATGAGGCAGGCGTGCTATCTACTGAAGATAATACACAGTAAATATAGACATGGGACAGGTGTGCTATCTACTGAAGATAACACACAGTAAATATAGCCATGAGACAGATGTGCTATCTACTGAAGATAACACACAATAAATATAACCATGAGTCAGGCATGCTATCTACTGAAGATAACACACAGTAAATATAGACATGGGGCAGGTGTGCTATCTACTGAAGATAACACACAATAAATATAACCATGAGTCAGGCATGCTATCTACTGAAGATAACACACAGTAAATATAGCCATGAGACAGATGTGCTATCTACTGAAGATAACACACAATAAATATAACCATGAGTCAGGCATGCTATCTACTGAAGATAACACACAGTAAATATAGACATGAGACAGGCGTGCTAACTACTGAAGATAACACACAGTAAATATAACCATAAGACATATGTACTATCTACTGAAGATAACACACAGTAAATATAGCCATGAGACAGGCGTGCTATCTACTGAAGATAACACACAGTAAATATAGACATGGGACAGGTGTGCTATCTACTGAAGATAACACACAGTAAATATAGCCATGAGACAGGTGTGCTATCTACTGAAGATAATACACAGTAAATATAGACATGAGACAGGCATGCTATCTACTGAAGATAACACACAGTAAATATAGACAGGGGACAGGTGTGCTATCTACTGAAGATAACACACAGTAAATATAGCCATGAGACAGGCGTGCTATCTACTGAAGATAACACACAGTATATAGCCATGAGGCAGGCGTGCTATCTACTGAAGATAATACACAGTAAATATAGCCATGAAACAGATGTGCTGTACCAAAATGTGAATGTGGCCATGGGGCAGATGTGCTATCTACTGAATATAACACACATTAGATATATACATGAGACAGGTGTGCTGTCTACTGAAGATAACACACAGTAAATATAGCCATGAGACAGGTGTGCTATCTACTGAAAATAACACACAGTAAATGTAGCCATGAGGTAGGCGTGCTATCTACCGAAGATAACACACAGTAAATATAGCCATGAGGCAGGCATGCTATCTACTGAAGATAATACACAGTAAATATAGCCATGAGGCAGGCATGCTATCTACTGAAGATAACACACAGTAAATATAGCCATGAGGCAGGTGTGCTATCTACTGAAGATAACACACAGTAAATATAGCCATGAGGCAGGCATGCTATCTACTGAAGATAACACACAGTAAATATAGCAATGAGACAGGCGTGCTATCTACTGAAGATAACACACAGTAAATATAGCCATGAGACAGGTGTGCTATCTACTGAAGATGACACACAGTAAATATAGCCATGAGACAGGTGTGCTATCTACTGAAAATAACACACAGTAAATATAGCCATGAGACAGGCTGTATCTATCTACTGAAGATAATACACAGTAAATATAGCCATGAGACAGGTGTGCTATCTACTGAAGATAACACACAGTAAATAGCCATGGGACAGGCGTGCTATCTACTGAAGATAATACACAGTAAATATAGCCATGAAACAGATGTGCTGTACCAAAATGTGAATGTGGCCATGGGGCAGATGTGCTATCTACTGAAGATAACACACAGTAAATATAGCCATGAGACAGGCGTGCTATCTACTGAAGATAATACACAGTAAATATAGCCATGAGACAGGTGTGCTATCTACTGAAGATAACACACAGTAAATAGCCATGGGACAGGCGTGCTATCTACTGAAGATAACACACAGTAAATATAGCCATGAGGTAGGCATGCTATCTACCGAAGATAACACACAGTAAATATAGCCATGAGGCAGGCGTGCTATCTACTGAAGATAACACACAGTAAATGTAGCCATGAGGCAGGCTTGCTATCTACTGAAGATAACACTCAGTAAATGTAGCCATGAGGTAGGCGTGCTATCTACCGAAGATAACACACAGTAAATATAGTCATGAGACAGGCGTGCTATCTACTGAAGATAACACACAGTAAATATAGCCATGAGACAGGTGTGCTATCTACTGAAGATGACACACAGTAAATATAGCCATGAGACAGGTGTGCTATCTACTGAAAATAACACACAGTAAATATAGCCATGAGACAGGCGTGCTATCTACTGAAGATAATACACAGTAAATATAGCCATGAGACAGGAGTGCTATCTACTGAAGATAACACACAGTAAATAGCCATGGGACAGGCGTGCTATCTACTGAAGATAATACACAGTAAATATAGCCATGAAACAGATGTGCTGTACCAAAATGTGAATGTGGCCATGGGGCAGATGTGCTATCTACTGAATATAACACACATTAGATATATACATGAGACAGGTGTGCTATCTACTGAAGATAACACACAGTAAATATAGCCATGAGACAGGTGTGCTATCTACTGAAGATAACACACAGTAAATATAGTCATGAGGCAGGCTTGCTATCTACTGAAGATAACACACAGTAAATATAGCCATGCGACAGGCGTGCTATCTACTGAAGATAACACACAGTAAATGTAGCCATGAGGTAGGCGTGCTATCTACCGAAGATAACACACAGTAAATATAGTCATGAGACAGGTGTGCTATCTACTGAAGATGGCACACAGTAAATATAGTCATGAGACAGGTGTGCTATCTACTGAAGATAACACACAGTAAATATAGCCATGAGACAGGTGTGCTATCTACTGAAGATAACACACAGTAAATATAGCCATGAGACAGGTGTGCTATCTACTGAAGATAACACACAGTAAATATAGCCATGAGGCAGGCTTGCTATCTACTGAAGATAACACACAGTAAATATAGCCATGCGACAGGCGTGCTATCTACTGAAGATAACACACAGTAAATGTAGCCATGAGGTAGGCGTGCTATCTACCGAAGATAACACACAGTAAATATAGTCATGAGACAGGTGTGCTATCTACTGAAGATGGCACACAGTAAATATAGTCATGAGACAGGTGTGCTATCTACTGAAGATAACACACAGTAAATATAGCCATGAGTCAGGCTTGCTATCTACTGAAGATAACACACAGTAAATGTAGCCATGAGGTAGGCGTGCTATCTACCGAAGATAACACACAGTAAATATAGTCATGAGACAGGTGTGCTATCTACTGAAGATGGCACACAGTAAATATAGTCATGAGACAGGTGTGCTATCTACTGAAGATAACACACAGTAAATATAGCCATGAGGCAGGCTTGCTATCTACTGAAGATAACACACAGTAAATGTAGCCATGAGGTAGGCGTGCTATCTACCGAAGATAACACACAGTAAATATAGTCATGAGACAGGTGTGCTATCTACTGAAGATGGCACACAGTAAATATAGTCATGAGACAGGTGTGCTATCTACTGAAGATAAACACACAGTAAATATAGCCATGCGACAGGCGTGCTATCTACTGAAGATAACACACAGTAAATATAGCCATGCGACAGGCGTGCTATCTACTGAAGATAACACACAATAAATATAGTCATGAGACAGGTGTGCTATCTACTGAAGATGACACACAGTAAATATAGCCATGAGACAGGTGTGCTATCTACTGAAAATAACACACAGTAAATATAGCCATGAGACAGGCGTGCTATCTACTGAAGATAATACACAGTAAATATAGCCATGAGACAGGAGTGCTATCTACTGAAGATAACACACAGTAAATAGCCATGGGACAGGCGTGCTATCTACTGAAGATAATACACAGTAAATATAGCCATGAAACAGATGTGCTGTACCAAAATGTGAATGTGGCCATGGGGCAGATGTGCTATCTACTGAATATAACACACATTAGATATATACATGAGACAGGTGTGCTATCTACTGAAGATAACACACAGTAAATATAGCCATGAGGCAGGCTTGCTATCTACTGAAGATAACACACAGTAAATGTAGCCATGAGGTAGGCGTGCTATCTACCGAAGATAACACACAGTAAATATAGTCATGAGACAGGTGTGCTATCTACTGAAGATGGCACACAGTAAATATAGTCATGAGACAGGTGTGCTATCTACTGAAGATAACACACAGTAAATATAGCCATGCGACAGGCGTGCTATCTACTGAAGATAACACACAGTAAATATAGCCATGCGACAGGCGTGCTATCTACTGAAGATAACACACAATAAATATAGTCATGAGACAGGCGTGCTATCTACTGAAGATAACACACAGTAAATATAACCATGAGACATATGTACTATCTACTGAAGATAACACACAGTAAATATAGCTATGAGACAGGTGTGCTATCTACTGAAGATAACACACAGTAAATATAGCCATGAGACAGATGTGCTATCTACTGAAGATAACACACAATAAATATAACCATGAGTCAGGCGTGCTATCTACTGAAGATTACACACAGTAAATATAACCATAAGACATATGTACTATCTACTGAAGATAACACACAGTAAATATAGCTATGAGACAGGTGTGCTATCTACTGAAGATAACATACAATAAATATAGCCATGAGACAGGTGTGCTATCTACTGAAGATAACACACAGTAAATATAGCTATGAGACAGGTGTGCTATCTACTGAAGATAACACACAGTAAATATAGCCATGAGACAGTTGTACTATCTACTGAAGATAACACACAGTAAATATAGCTATGAGACAGGTGTGCTATCTACTGAAGATAACACACAGTAAATATAGCCATGAGACAGATGTGCTATCTACTGAAGATGACACACAGTAAATATATAACCATAGGGCAGGCGTGCTATCTACTGAAGATAACACACAGTAAATATAACCATGAGTCAGGCGTGCTATCTACTGAAGATAACAGACATTATTTTTCTGTCTCTTTAATTTGTTTTTGTATTCTAATGATCTTGCCAAATAAAAACAAACAAACAAACACACAGTAAATATAGCCATGAGACAGATGTGCTATCAACTGAAGATAACACACAGTAAATATAGCTATGAGATAGGTGTGCTATCTACTGAAGATAACACACAGTAAATATAGCCATGACACAGGCGTGCTATCTACTGAAGATAACACACAGTAAATATAACCATAAGACATATGTACTATCTACTGAAGATAACACACACAGTAAATATAGCCATGAGACAGATGTGCTATCTACTGAAGATAACACACAGTAATTATAGCCATGAGACAGGTGTGCTATCTACTGAAGATAACATACAATAAATATAGCCATGAGGCAGGCGTGCTATCTACTGAAGATAACACACAGAAAATATTGTCATGAGACAGGTGTGCTATCAACTGAAGATAACACACAGTAGCCATGAGACAGGGCAGGTGTGCTATCTACTGAAGATAACATACAATAAATATAGCCATGAGGCAGGCGTGCTATCTACTGAAGATAACACACAGTAAATATTGTCATGAGACAGGTGTGCTATCTACTGAAGATAACACACAGCAAATGTAACCATAGGGCAGGTATGATATCTGCTGAAGATAACACACAGCAAATGTAGCCATGGGGCAGGTGTTATCTACTGAAGATAACACACAGCAAATGTAGCTACATCTCAAGTGTGCTATCTACTGAAGATAACGCACAGCAAATGTAACCATAGGGCAGGTGTGCTATCTGCTGAAGATAACACACAGCAAATGTAGCCATGGGGCAGGTGTTATCTACTGAAGATAACACACAGCAAATGTAGCTATATCTCAAGTGTGCTATCTACTGAAGATAACGCACAGCAAATGTAGCCGTAGGGCAGGTGTGCTATCTACTGAAGATAACGCACAGCAAATGTAGCCATGGGGCAGGTGTGATATATACTGAATATAACGCACAGCAAATTTAGCCGCAGGGCAGGTGTGCTATCTACTGAAGATAACACACAGTAAATATAGCCATGAGTCAGGCGTGCTATCTACTGAAGATTACACACAGTAAATATAACCATAAGACATATGTACTATCTACTGAAGATAACACACAGTAAATATAGCTATGAGACAGGTGTGCTATCTACTGAAGATAACACACAGTAAATATAGCCATGAGTCAGGCGTGCTATCTACTGAAGATTACACACAGTAAATATAACCATAAGACATATGTACTATCTACTGAAGATAACACACAGTAAATATAGCTATGAGACAAGTGTGCTATCTACTGAAGATAACACACAGAAAATATAGCCATGAGACAGGCGTGCTATCTACCGAAGATAACACGCAGTAAATATAGCCATGAGACAGGCGTGCTATCTACTGAAGATAACACACAGTAAATATAGCCATGAGGCAGGCATGCTATCTACTGAAGATAACACACAGTAAATATAGACATGGGACAGGTGTGCTATCTACTGAATATAACACACAGTAAATATAGCCATGAGGCAGGCGTGCTATCTACTGAAGATAACACACAGTAAATATAGCCATGAGGCAGGCATGCTATCTACTGAAGATAACACACAGTAAATATAGCCATGGGACAGGTGTGCTATCTACTGAAGATAACACACAGTAATTATAGCCATGGGACAGGTGTGCTATCTACTGAAGATAATACACAGTAAATATAGCCATGGGACAGGTGTGCTATCTACTGAAGATAACACACAGTAATTATAGCCATGGGACAGGTGTGCTATCTACTGAAGATAATACACAGTAAATATAGCCATGGGACAGGTGTGCTATCTACTGAAGATAATACACAGTAATTATAGCCATGGGACAGGTGTGCTATCTACTGAAGATAACACACAGTAAATATAGCCATGCGACAGGCATGCTATCTACTGAAGATAACACACAGTAAATATAACCATAAGACATGTGTGCTATCTACTGAAGATAACACACAGTAAATATAGCCATGGGACAGGCGTGTTATCTACTGAAGATAACACACAGTAAATATAGACATGAGACAGGCGTGCTATCTACTGAAGATAATACACAGTAAATATAGACATGAGGCAGGTGTGCTATCTACTGAAAATAACACACAGTAAATATAGCCATGAGACAGGCGTGCTATCTACTGAAGATAATACACAGTAAATATAGACATGGGACAGGCGTGCTATCTACTGAAGATAACACACAGTAAATATAGTCATGAGACAGGTGTGCTATCTACTGAAGATAACACACAGTAAATATAGCAATGAAACAGGCGTGCTATCTACTGAAGATAACACAGTAAATATAGCAATGAGACAGGTGTGCTATCTACTGAAGATAACACACAGTAAATATAGCCATGCGACAGGCGTGCTATCTACTGAAGATAACACACAGTAAATATAGCCATGCGACAGGCGTGCTATCTACTGAAGATAACACACAATAAATATAGTCATGAGACAGGCGTGCTATCTACTGAAGATAACGCACAGTAAATATAACCATAAGACATATGTGCTATCTACTGAAGATAACACACATCAAATATAACCATAGGGCAGGTGTGCTATCTACTAAAGAAAACACACAGCAAATGTATAACCATAGGGCAGGTGTGCTATCTACTGAAGATAACACACAGCAAATGTAACCATAGGGCAGGTGCGCTATCTACTGAAGATAGCACAGCAACTGTATAGCCATAGGGCAGGTGTGCTATCTACTGAAGATAACACACAGCAAATGTAACCATAGGGCGGGTTTGCTATCTACTGAAGATAAAACACAGCAAATATAGCCATGGGGCAGGTGTGTTATCTACTTAAGATAACACACAGCAAATGTAGCTATATCTCAGGTGTGCTATCTACTGAAGATAACGCACAGCAAATGTAGCCGTAGGGCAGGTGTGCTATCTACTGAAGATAACGCACAGCAAATGTAGCCATGGGGCAGGTGTGATATCTACTGAATATAACGCATAGCAAATTTAGCCGTAGGGCAGGTGTGCTATCTACTGAAGATAACGCAAAGCAATTGTAGCCATGGGGCAAGTGTGCTATCTCTACTGAAGATAACGCACAGCAAATGTAGCCATGGGGCAGGTGTGCTATCTACTGAAGATAACGCACAGCAAATTTAGCCGTATGGCAGGTGTGATATCTACTGAATATAACGCATAGCAAATTTAGCCGTAGGGCAGGTGTGATATTTACTGAAGATAACGCAAAGCAAATGTAGCCACGGGGCAGGTGTGCTATCTACTGAAGATAACGCACAACCAGCCATGGGGCAGGTGAGCTATCTACTGAATATAGCACACAGCAAATGTAGCCATGGGGCAGGTGTGCTATCTACTGAAGATAACGCACAGCAAATTTAGCCGTAGGGCAGGTGTGATATCTGCTGAAGATAACATACAGCAATAACCAGCAAATTTAGCCGTAGGGCAGGTGTGCTATCTACTGAAGATAACGCAAAGCAATTGTAGCCATGGGGCAAGTGTGCTATCTCTACTGAAGATAACGCAAATCAAATGTAGCCATGGGACAGGTGTGCTATCTACTGAAAATAACGCACAGCAAATGTAGCCATGGGGCAGGTGTGATATCTACTGAATATAACGCACAGCAAATTTAGCCGTAGGGCAGGTGTGCTATTTACTGAAGATAACGCAAAGCAAATGTAGCCACGGGGCAGGTGTGCTATCTACTGAAGATAACGCACAACCAGCCATGGGGCAGGTGAGCTATCTACTGAATATAGCACACAGCAAATGTAGCCATGGGGCAGGTGTGCTATCTACTGAAGATAACGCACAGCAAATTTAGCCGTAGGGCAGGTGTGATATCTGCTGAAGATAACATACAGCAATAACCATGGCGCTATTTTCCAACAATCAGCAGTCGCCCACTAATATGTTTCACTCATGTTCGCGATGAAAAACTATCATTTTCTCTCCAGTACCAACCATATCTCGATGATTCAACCAGCGTCAAATGATCAGTGGACATTAGTATGAACAGATCTTTAGCCACACACTAGTTTTTTAGACTTCGTTTTAAATTTTTTTAAATTTTTTTATCTGCTCTATATTTTTTAACCACTGTTTTAAACCTGACAATTTTCTGGCGAATTTGGGATTCTCCTTCATCTTCAAACCACTGTTTATTAATTACCTTTTTCATTGTAATCATGATAACTATGATATCGATTAAAACTCGCCCCTTATCTGATTGGCTGTTATATATTTCTGATCTAAGTGTTTTGCATGACGTCATATAAGTACAATATACGTCGTAGATGGGATTTTTTTTACGTACGTCTGCACATGTGCTACAATTTCACACATTTGGTCTTCTTCGATGCCGATACCGGCCAGCGCGCGCGACCACTGTACGGAGTTTCACCAGGCTATTTCACGTCATTTTGTGAGCAGACGACATGATGGTGCAGACGACACTTAATGTTGGCGGGAATTTACTGATATAACAAAATTTCAGTCCCGCCCTTGTACAGCCACTTTATTCATCTCCCAAGAAGTTTAATTATTTCGCAAACCAAAACTGTTCATTAAATAGCGCACGTATCGAGCTTTATTAGTCCAATTTTGTTCCATCTTCCATGATCCAACATCTTAAAAACGACGTTTAAAAGGAAGGGATTTTAGATAATTTATATCATCCTAGAAGCTCCTAAAATACAATTACTGGTCTCCTATTTTGAGGATGAGCTTATAGTTATCTACTACTACAATTTTTTGAAGGAAATTGAGAGGAAAAAATATCACAAAGATGGAACACATGGAACCACTTGGAATGGGCGTTGATGAATATCGTGTGCGGGGTGAGTAAATCATTTAAATTTTTCTTTGTATGTGGTAACAAAACACTCGTTTTATGTTACCGTTTTAATATTTGAACCGTTTCAAACAAAGCTTTTTAATCCTCAAAACTAAAAACGAAGGCTAATAACTTAAATATAAAATATTATAATTATGCACAAAGTTACGGATGTATTGTGTAAACTGCTGTGACTTAAAACCCCGGTGCCAGCGTGTAAACTTTGAAAAGACCCCCTTTTTACATCTTAAATGTCGTGAAATTTTTAGATAAAAATTATCCCTTTGTTTGAGCGATTTCTCGATTTTTTGGCCCTTCAAAACATCCCCTTTTTCACTGAAACGAGAACGATATTTCAAAAATACCCCTTTTTACAGAAACGTTATAGTGACGAGTCTCAAAAACTGATCAAGGTTTGCGTATTCTTGTTTTCCAAGACAACAATTTAGAGCAATTGTGCTTATAAGACCTGGTTTAGAAATGAAGAATGCCCTGTTTTTACAATTTCGCAGAGGTTTGCAGGTAAAAAACACACATTTTTAGCGATTTCTTAATTTTCAAAATAAGAATTGAGAGGAATTGTATAGTGCATATTTATATACTTGATTCGTAGACGAAGAATGCCCCTTTTTAAAATTTCGTGAATATATGTGTTTTGAAACAGCACCCCTTTTTTGTGTAAATTTCGCAAATCGTATTTCTTCATTAGAAATCACACCCTTATTTTGTGAAATCTTGAACGCATGTACCCGCGGATACACGGAGTAGCTCACATTAAAGTAAGCGCATGGAAAATATTACACCAAAATTAACGATTGATAATGTAAGAAACATTTTATTGAAACGATGTCATGATTGCTACACGTATCACAACTTTTTTTGGTTTCTTGCATTCCACGCATTCATTTTTAACAACCACGAACTTAATTGGGCTATTCCCGAAAATAAGTGCACACCCCTATAGAGTTTCTGAAAACGACTGGAATTCCAGTTGCCAATGTCACTTGAAAAAGCTTGGAAATTCAGTTAATTTCAGAAAACATCATGGAAATGTCTAAGATGAGCGCTCAAATTGAGGATGTCTGATTTTGAGCTATTTTTCTGCTGGAGTTTTTTGCTTTTAGACACTTTAAAAGTCTGGATTTCCAACAGTCACGACTGGACAAAAAGTCAGGATATCCGAACTCCTCTATATGGGGTGTGCATCTATTTTCTTGAATCTTATCGCACATCTTGAAATACCTCAAATTTTCAGTCATAAATTTTATCAGTGGTATAATTAATAAAACTCAAGTTGTGACAGAAAATTTTGAGGTATCATGTATCAAATTAGTTTTGAGGTCACAGGATAAAATACCAACCCTGATGAACTTAAATATGGGAGGACGGTTAGAGTGAAGTGGTCTTCTCTCTCGCTATTCACTGCGTGGCTCGGGTTCAATTCCCAGCGTTGCCACATGTGACTTTGCTTGCCGAACCATGCTTGTCCACGGTTTTCTCCGCGTGCTCCTGTTTTTAAAATCGGTCCTCTTCCCATATCTCGATCCCGTCAGATTTGGTTGGCACCCCTTTAATTTAGTAGCATCTGAGCACTATAGGCTTTGCCTAGCTTCGACCGATCGTTATAAATAAATATGAATGTCCTAAAATCTATTTAGCCGACATTACATTTTTAAGGCGAATCATGCAGACACTGTTCTTTCGTGATGTCCAGGGTATAGGGTGTATGACATGCACGTGTTAACCTGATCATGCTGATCGGAACTGACAGCGAAGCTATCCACTACATCTGCATCACACATTTAAATACATAAATCCAGAAGCGGAACTTTAATAATTGTTACATGTACCACCACCGAGAATTGTACCGGAGACCTCTTGTACCAGAGTCAAAGATCTTAACCGCTGGACCATGTTTTGCTTTTCGTTTAAAAAAAAAAATTTATTGCCATGTCTTAGCTGAAATCTGTATGATAATAATAATTAAAAAAAAAAAAAAAAAACAAAAAAAAACGAAACAAAAACAAGTAAAATAAAAAAAAAAATAAAAAAAAATAAAAATCAAAAATAAAAATAAAAATAAAAATAAAAATAAAAATAAAAAAAAATAAAAATAAAAATAAAAATAAAAATAAAAATAAAAACAAAAACAAAAACAAAAACAAAAACAAAATCAAAAACAAAAACAAACAAACAAACGTTGGAGTGTATTTTGAAGGATCATGTGGACAATATTAAACCCGGGATATTAAAAGGAAACTACAAAACAAACCCAGATATGTTACAACATGGTATCAAATATCATGTGAACATGAAAACGGATACTATAACTTATATGGGATAAATGTCAGGGTGGATGGGCAAATTGAAAATTTTAAAGAGAAGAAAGAAGAAGGGGAACAAATCCGAAAACAGAAAAAGACATTTATTAAACATGGACGGGGATCCGATGATAGTTTAATAAAAATATCGGATAGCATTCAAGAAGAAGAAGGAAACATATATTTCATAGACATTCTCGGTTCCAAGATATCAAATGTATGGGAGACTGTGACAAAAATAAAATCCATAAATTGTTAAGCTGAATTTGAAAGCTTGGATATAAAACTAATGCATATTTCATCTAAACCTATAATAGGCTTTATTACTGCACTTTAATCTCATTTCTAAAAATGTTTATTCCTGAATTTATATAGTTTCTAAACATAAGCTATCTAAATAAATCTTGAACTGAACAAGTTTAGCATTCAAACGTGTTTATAAAATAGGTGCAGTTTAGTTACATTGTATCATTTTAAGAAGATAGAACAATGAATAAATATGACAAATTGATAAATCTCAGTATAAAAATCAAGTGCACTCAAGAATATTTGTTTTAATAAAGATGAAGTGCTTTTAAAGGGCTGTATACTCAACTTTGCACAGTATTTTTTTGTGGAACCTGATAGCACATTAGACAACTAAATTGCATTCTGATACAAGAAATGTCCTTCTGATATAATTTTTTTTTAAATTCGCGATATAATACAAATTGTATTGCAAAATTATTGACATTTAACAGTCTTCGACACAAACTAGGTAGATTTATAAATTTAATGTTATAAGATGAAGTGCTTTTAAAGGGCACTGTATACTCACCTTTGCACAGTATATTTTGTGGAACCTGATAGCACATTAGACAACTAAATTGCATTCTGATACAAGAAATGTCCTTCTGATATAATTTTTTTTAATTCGCGGTATAATACAAATTGTATGGCAAATTGAAATTTTTGACATTTAACAGTCTTCGACACAAACTAGGTAGACTTTATAAATTTAATGCTATATAGTTTAAGTGTATGTAGATGGGATGAAAATCCGACCATCATAAGAAATTTTTGATCTTTTTTTATTGAAGATATGCATACAATTTCCCCAAACACCTAAATTGTTTACCTATAGGTCTTTTGGGAACATTCATGTATACTGTATCTTCAATACGAAAGGTCAACATTTTCATCAGCTGGCTTTTTCTTCCAGCTGCTATATACATACATAGTATAATTATATCATTAGATTTATAAAGTTTATTGCGAGGACTGTTAATTTTTAATAATTTGCCATAATATTTGCATTATATCGCGAAAATCAGAATTATTTAATATCATAAGGACATTCCTCGTATTCAGAATTTGGTGTGTATGATAGCTTATGATGTGCTCTCAGGTCCCACAAAAATACTGTGCAAAGGTGGGTTTATCAGAGTAACAATTGATTCCAGTGAAAAAAGGTTGAACTTAAATAAACAGTAGGCTATATATTGACACTTACATTAACATGTTTATAATTGCTACTTGCTTCAAACATGTTCAATTGATGAAACCATGAGTCTGTGACATTAGTCCATTGGACATGTTGGAAAGCAATGTTATTTTTTTAAATGTTATTGAGACATGACATAACACTTAGAAAATATTATATACTAGCAATTTAAAATTTACATATTAATTTGCCGGGTGTTACATCTCCCAAACAACGACCTTGATTCTTGACAAAAATCTTGAGTCACGAAATAATCACGCAAGCATGACTATAATTTGTGTGATAATGGAAAGGTTTTAGATGAAAGACTGCGGACAGTAATTATTGGATTATTTCATATTACAATCAATATGTTCATTAAAATGGTAATGTAATACAAGTAAAGATTAATTTTTGCATAATTATTGTATTTTGACTTAAATTATTTGGTCAAATTAGATTACTTGTAGATTATACATGCAAATAGTCTACTCTATACTGTATTTCAGTCGCGTACAAAAGAATAAAGACGATTTTTTACATAGAGCCACTCCAATCACTGCAATTATTATAAATCAATATTTAAATCAGACGTAAGAACAGGTGAAATTCAAGGACGGCATCAATGTAAGTTTACCAGTTCCTGGAGTACCGCCGTGTAAATTATACTTCAGTCTGCAAACACACCCCTGTAAGTGGACATTAACTATACTGTCCCTCCACGATTGATAAAAATGCGCCGAAAATATTTCTTTATTTAGTTCATTTTAAAGAATGAATCTGAAATTAAATATATAAGTCTCAGGCCTATTAAGAAGTAGATATATCAGAGATCTATATTTTCTAGAGCCATATAAAGTCCAATCTTTATATTGGTTGAAATATTGGTATATTGTATTTATTTATCACGTTCAACATAAAAAATATGTAGCCTAATCGTTCATATTATGCTGATTGTGTATCTAGTAGCTATAAAACATGCCAAATCATCTAATGATTCGGTCCATTCCTATAATAGTATTCAGCAACACATTATTCTACATTTAGCTTCCGATTTTAGTTATACCTGTTCCGGTTTCGTCTCATTAGTGTAAATTAAATATATTATTTGTGGAGCTATTCCGGATCGTTATTTTGGGATGAAATATTGTTCTCTTTATTATATAAATTGTATACATTTATCACGTTTCAGTCCTGCCTATAATCGTTGCTGTACATGATGTTCACAGCACCGTAGCCAGCCTTTAAGTGCATGTGTGTAGGGTGTGGGGAAGCCAAATATTCCCACATTTGTAAATGATTCGTCCCATTTTAGTTATTTTAATGAAACTTTATACTCTTTGCCGTTCCCATTTTGTCCTTGACATTTATGTGGAGGAATTCCCCCCTCCTGATGACTGCGCCACCAGTGGCGTAGATTTCTTTTGACATTGGGGGTGGGGGTAGAAATTTTGGCACATTGAAGGGTTTTTTAGATAAAACGGCCATGAGGTTAATTTGGTCAGAAACCCACATACAGGTGTCAATATTGTCGGGATGATTGTATGGACCATCCCCCTAGCAAAATATTGGGGGCATTTACCCCACCCCATTCCCGGGATCTACGCCTATGTGTACGCCGATGTCAAATTATCTATTAAATGTTTGAGTCGATTCCTATCGTATTCAGCAGCACATCATTCTGCATTTAGCTTCCGGTTTCAGCTTTGCCCCTTTCTGGTTTCGTCTCATTAGTGTAAAGTACTATAATGCCGTCATAAATATCTCTTGCAGAATGAGGAAGAATAATTTCCCATTAGTGGGAAATTAATACCGAGAGTGATGAGGAAAATCAAGAAAATATATCTGCAGGTCATAATGTTTGTCTACTATAGTATGTTCAGATGCAATTGGCTATTTCAGTTGAAATCCTTACACCCTATGGAAGGTGTATAAATAAATAAAATAAATGTTGGTATTTATACAGCGCCTTTCACATGTGCACATGTACCAAAGCGCTTTACATTTATTTCGCTGTTGTTAGAATAGGCCTATGTCAGCTGCCATACAATGCCCAAGGCATGTTCATACCTTTAGGCGGCGCTCAATGGACGATATTCATAACAGCTCCCCATTTCACCCCTGGGTAGAGAGAAGCAAGTAAGGTGCCTTGCCCAAGAGCACAACACGATGGCACCGCCGGGGCTCGAACTCGCAATCCACCGATTGCAAGGCAGAGCCCGTACCGCTGCGCCACCGACGTGCGCCAACCGTATACAGGTTGCAACGAAAAATTATACAATTTAGAAAATAGTTTTAGGCAAACATGTCACTGATTAATTGGATTGAGTTGTACTTCAACGTCAAGGTAATTTCTTTGTTTCAATAAACTCAGTGGTCTGCAAGCGAAGATATGGCCAATTTAGTAAAGTATAGTCCTAAAAATAGCTTGGGCCGTTTTCATGTATTTGTGTATGTTGCAAAAGTGACTGAATTCGCCGTAGAAGTGATGATGTAACAGGATTAACTGTCATAGCATAACAATAGGTTAAATCAATTCTTGAATATATCGCACTGCACTATAGTACGTTCACGCGGTATCTCTGCATTGAACCATAGATATCAAATAACAGGGAAAAGACCGGTATTGTATATATTTAATGATTGCAGATATATACACGGGGGATAAGTACAAACTGCTTGTAGTGCATGACGATATATTCACATTGTTTTAACCTATTGCTATGGAAGTTAATCTTGTTACATCATCACTTCTACGGCGAATTGAGTAATTGAATCATGAACCATCTGGTCGGTGCTCTTAAGATTTGCTGAAATCATTGACGATATGCATGAAAGTTGATTTTACCACTGTTTATACGCTGTAGCAAACTTGATACGTGCGAACATGGCAAAAAGGTGCCCAAAATCTGACATAGCGTTTGAACCTATCTTAGAAAAAACCAAGTAACGTCTTTCTGTTAGCCAAGATTACTGATTCTACTGCATATCACATAGCCATGACCCCATTTTTAGCCATGACCCCAGTTTTATTTTTTATGAAAAGCGAAAAAGCAATTGCCCAACTCATTTTCTAGACGATTTAGTTAATTGAGCATAAAATTTAAGTCCGAAATTAAAAATAAATGAATTGCTTTTTTTTTTACCTCAAGTTAACCGATTTTAATTATATTCCATAATCACTCCAAAACTCAACAATAAAGAGTTTCATTAATAAGATTGAAGTGAAGCCGCGGGAAGTGAAGACCACAGCAAAACAAAATCATTGAAGCTGATGACGACGGAAACTATGAATATGTTATGTTATAATATTTAAATGCCATATTTGGGACGGCCAAGTTTATTAGAATGACAGGCTGTGAATAGAAACACTGCACTCTTAAAACGATCCGCTTATTTTTGAATAGAAACGTATCAAAGTTGACAAGGGAAACTATTCAGATGGGGACATAACAGATTTTCTCTTCAAAATGAACTGGATATTCACATCAATAAGACAATCTTATCAAATAATTACCTCTCAGATCTTTTAGTTTTGGCCTATCTTGACAGAACCTTATTTTGAGCCTTTGTGGACAGCTAGCTCTCGAACTATAAATTTGATTCAAGATCGGGATTGTTTTTTCGTACACACTTTTTTTGTAACGCTGTTTGTCATCATATCGTGTTTCCTAATGAATGGCAGATGCCAATAAGCTTTACTGTGTAATCTGTTACGGTAAGAAATGTACCTCGTCCGTTGGTTTCTACCTCCGTTGCCTTGCTATCCTCTTGCAATGTAGCACATTACATTCACATGATTCGGCTAGAAACTAGAAATATTAAAATAGAAGGGATATTTTCTCAGAAAACATGTAAAATGAGCCTTTGCTATGTTGCTAATCAAAGTTACATTCTCTGAAGCAAACTAAATGACTAACCATACCATACCATAGAAATATTGGACACATTTACTTGAGGACTCCTTGATATGAAGACACACGTTAAGGGGGTTCTACACCCCTCAATAAATTTGGGTCTATTTTTGCATTTTCTCAAAAAAATAATAACACACTGGTAACAAAAGTTATGTATATTATTGGGGCAAGGAATCCAATTACTACACTGCAATTTCAGTGACCCAAGACAAGTGGTTCGTTATTTATGATAAGAAATAAGGTACCGCTAGGATGTACCTCATTTTCTATCATACTGAACCGCTTGTCTTGAGTCACTGACATTTCAGTGTAGTAATTGGATTCCTTGCCCCAATAATATACATAACTTTTGTTACCAGTGTGTTATTAATTTTTGAGAAAAATGCAAAAATAGCCACAAATTTACCAAAGAATCACAAAGGCAGCAATCATCTACTAATAGGATGTGCAGAAGGAGCCAATAGTAGCTAATAGTAGTCAGTCAAATGATTAATATTGAGTGATTGAAAAAGTAAGAAAAGTAGCAGACTTCAACTCTTTGAATAAATTCATCAGGACTGATATAATTAAATAGCAAATCTGTAACAAATGCAGAATTAGATTGGTGCATTACTGATAAAATTTTCAGCACGGGAGATGAAACGTCTAATAAATTCTGGACTTGTACTTAACACAATATCTGATATTTAATAGCATACTTTAAATTTTGATTACATTATTTCACCCTAAAATCCTTTTTATGAAACAATATTTACAGTACGACAAATGAAAACTGACAATAAAAGCACCTAATCATTACACCAGATTCACCTGTAACACTAGTTCTACATTTTATGCAAATTAATAGTTTATTCAAACGAAAGGCAACACTTTATAGTACAGCCTCGTTCAGGAAATATACATTTCTTACAAAAGTGCATTTGACCTTAGTTGATCTACCTTCTAGAGTGTCTGTACAAATATTTGACGCAATGCCTTACGGATCTACAGAAGAACGTCAAGTAGTTATTAAATTATAAAAAGGTGTTTTTGTTTTCATCCTCTGGACTGAGTGGAAACGATTTACGTCAATTTCATCAATTAAATTTATCATCTTTTAATTTACGAAGTCATCTAAAAATACTACAACAATCGGTACAGTCATACTCGTTAACAAGGATTTCCATGATGAATCAAAATTGGCAAAAAATGATAAAATTTAAATCAATTTTGAAAACTTCAGTTGTTTTAAAAGTGAGTATCTGACAACGCTAAGAGAAGAGTTAAGCTGAATTTATACTCCATCACTGAGCGGCGAGCGATTGGTTTCTAGCCAGTGAGTTACCGCGCTTTTTGTTGCGTTGCGCTACCTTATTGGTCAAATACTAATCGCTCGTCGCTCAGCGATGGAGTATAAATTCAGCTTTAAGACGTAAAGGTGTCTTGGTTGAGCGTGAGGTAATCTATTTTTAAACTTATTAGGATAACCTACATGTACTTTAGAGTCACCTTAGATTTGAAATTCGATGATGTATTCAAATTTTATAGGTTGAATGGTAACCGCGGAAACAAAATTATTTGGGTTTTACACACAACCAGATTAAATTTATTTTCATAAAAATAAAAACAACGGTATTTGCTCTTCATGTTGTAAATGCTCTGCGGGAAATATCCACGAATGGTAATCTTGTACGATGTACTTTGAAAGAGCGGAATAATTGTTAAACAAGAAATGTGTTTAAAAAAGGTAACATAGTGAATAAATATAATTTGTCACATTTGAATACAGATACTGGTAAGGACTGGGTGCTTTGAACAACACAGTTGACGTAGAATTATAGAAGATGGCACTCTCAATAGTAGAAAGTAAACAGATCCAAGTTTGTAGTAAAGTTGTTTCTTTATTTGTCCATTAGTTTTAGGGTTGGTTAGGGTTAGGGCAAGTGTTAGGGTTAGGGTTATAGGGTTTACGATATCGGATGGCTATATCTAAACACAAGTTACACAACCACCCAGCAACATATACGTGATGCCCACGCTCACAGTCACACCCTACCTTCACGATACTAAGCACACCCCTTCCCTCATACCACCACCACATTCACACCTCATATAACATACATAAATACATAAATAGGCTACTTCAAATGGAAACTAAGGAGGTATGATTCAGGGGTATGATTTAGGAAGATGATCATTTCCTTGCCCTTGTTTCAATTTGGAATGAAGCATAGCGGAAATCTCCGGGGGGGGTTCTTCCTGGTTGAAGGTATACGGGGATGTGCCACGGTTTTGGGGTACCTTTTCAGCGATTTTGGTATATCGATGGGTGGGTTTCAGTGGAGACCAATGCGCCCAATTTTGGAAAAAGTGCCCTTAAAGCACCCAATTATGGCAAATTTTGGTGTTTTTTGGGTGCTTTCAAGTGTGAAAATTGGTATACTGATGGGTAGCAAAAACAGCAAAAAGTAGGTATAGAGAAAGTCAGCATCCGAAAGTCTGCGTGGCACACCCCGTACAAAATTTTTCGAAGACCCCCGGGGGAAATCTGACAAATGACAACATAATTATCATACATTCCAATCGACAGTATTAACACCTGGCAGTGTCAAAATGGTGGTTACGTAACCTCTATAATGAAGGTCGTGTTTCAAATCTACCAACACATGGCTCTAATTGACGAGACCAGCTAGGGATGTAGAGCTAAAGTACACTGCTTGGTGGTTTACAGAGCCAACTTTAAGACAAAATACAATCAAAATTTATGTAAATTAATCAATTCGTGAATCTAGTTTCTCCGGTAATATAAAAAACAATATTAGATTATCTTTATCGATAGTAGTCATAATATCACCTTCTCAAGTCATTTCAAATATGACGTCAAATTTTTGCCGAGAAAATTATGTTTTGAACAAAAACAAACCCCGATCAATCAACTCATATTTAAGTCAATTCAAAATATCTCAACACTTATCCAATCTGACACAACTTTGGAAGTTCACGCTGACCATGGATGCGTTGATAATGATGAAAGACCGATATGTCTTAGATCGGAAATCTGGCTTCCTTTGTGGCAAATGAGTCTCTTGTGACTTGCTGGATTCGTATTCATTCATGAGGAAATATTTGCCAAGACGGTGACGAGGTCATCAGTACCGATGCACCTGTCGCTTCTGCTAGCTCGCTGCATCATCATCCCATCTCAAGCTATCTCAGCTCAGCTCGATATCATGTTATTCATCTAATCAGTGTTATTGTGCGTAATTTGGGTGTTTATTTGGTTTAATCTATTCTATTTTTATGTCTCTACAGAAAAAGAGCATAATTAGAATGAATGAAGCGTGCGTACATGATTATTTTGAAAAGCTATCAAACTTATCATCTAATCAGAATTTTGTAACACATTATCATTTATGACGGTGTCTTTGAAATATTTTAATGATTTGTGTCTCCAAGTTTAATGAGACGAAAGCAGGAATCAAAGCTCAGTTACGTAATATGCTAGTTACACAATTTCTTCTTACTTCTGCTTGTTATCGTTTTCATTGTATCTCCACTTTTGTATTGAATGTTTCTTATCTTTGATAGATATATTGCTTAGCTTCTAATCGCATATTCTTCGACTCTTTAAGTCGCTGTTTTAATCTTTTCTTATCAGATTATACTATTCCTTTTGTGGTTGGAATAAGAATTGTTTTAAATGTATTGTATTGTATTTGGAGGACAAAAGGCAGCTTAAAACTGGGAACATTAAAAATGACGTCAAATAAAAACCTAAATACGATACCATTTGTCAATTCTGTACGATTCGATAAAGCCAATGTTATAACACCTGCAACGTTGCTAAAATAACATACATTTCATAATCTCATAATACCTGTACGCCTGTAAGAATTGCTACTTTTGTTTCAGTAGATTTCACCTCATATCAGAAGTTTTCATTTGATTTGTCGTACAGTAATCGATCATATCAACACGCCTGTGCATCCTGCACACACATCTGTGCATATGCATACATTAACAAGGAATATCTAAAAGATAGGTAATTTAATGATGTCTAATCTACGACAACATATACATGGACTACAAATTTGGGATAATATAGATGTGCTCTTAACGTTCCCTGATACTAGTTCTTGCATGAAAGACTGCACACCTTTCAATTTGTATTTGTTTATGGACTGTCCCACGTGTTGGACTGTTTGTGGGTGTGTTGGGGTGCTGGGTAGGGGCGTGGGGTGTGTGCTGTGTGTTTGATTGGTTTACTTTGGACATTTACATGTATACTGTGTATTTCCTTGTATCATTGCTTCAAAGAGAATATGTAAGAGCTTGTTTGAGTTCACAATGTTGCCTGAACTCTGATATTTTCTGGTCATACGGCAATATGGGCTGTGGTAAATATCAAGAAATACGCGTTGCATTCATGGGAACTTTATTGACTGCATCATTTTATAATTTGAAACATTTTCTCAATGTTTAAACTTCTTGTTATTATAGAAATGGAACTAAATGAGGATTCACGTGTAAGACGCAACGAAATATCTCTGCGTTGAAACTAACCACATTTGTATCACACCTGAACGTTTGTGTAGCTGACAATGCATTTAAAAATAATAATACCATTATTACATTGCGTGATGTTGCAGATCGTATTGCCAAGTTACAATTTGGTATAAATTTATTATCGCTAATGTTCTCTTTTTTGTTCTTGTCATTCTGATTACAAGACGATTATATTTCACGATTATGTTTCATTTGCATTAATATCGTTATGAATACGGCAGACGGCCGAATCCGGATTCGGCTTTTGGTAAATTCATTTTACACATGCATTACATTTGAATTCGAGAACAAGGGATCAATGCTATACCTGTAGAGGGCAGCATATCGATTTTTAACGGTTGCCGTCGGTGACCGTACTGTGATGCACCGTCAACTAACCCTGTATGCCGCCCTCTTTTGACTACTTATTATGCTGTTATCATCTGGTCTCCGTTAAAAAATTGATATGCTGCCCTCTATCATGTACAGCATTGATCCCTTGTTCTCTAATTCAAATGTAATGCATTCGTAAAATAAATTTACCAAAAGACGAATCTGGATTCGGCCGTCTGCCGTATTCATAACGATATGTATAAATACAATTATGTTTCACGTAATGAGTCATGTTAGGAACTAAGTCTATCCCTAACACTTTAGTGGCGACGCTCATGTAGCTCAAAAGTAATAAGGTAGTCGAGTTTTTATAATAAGAATGTATAAACACAACGGAGTGTTAATATCCTATTGGCTGCAGGTTGACGTACAAGTTTGACACCATTTTATGTTTTCTTAAAATGTTGATACAGTCACTGTAACACAACACACAGACTACTAAAAACACGGATAGTTTAGTAAAGACAGAGCGTTAGATATATGCGCTAGATATATTTTTAAAATTACATTAAGCTTTAGGTAATTTATGACTTGTTGAGTTTTGATGTTGTATTGCTTTTATTTGTTCCAGAAGTCATGGTAGTAGCGAATGTAATTACAACACAGTTGGTCATTAGAAGATTTCGAATTTGAAACAAAATTTGCACAGATTTTGCACAGATTTTGCACAAAATTGACAGATTCTCAAAACTAATAATTTGTTACTGTCCTTTTCGGGGTTTTATAATGAAAATGAACATGATGGAGAAGGTAAAAGAGTATTTGTTTATTTTTGTTATATTAAAACCCCCTTCACCTTATATGCATTTGTAATGTTTAAATTACATAAGCCAATCATTAAATCATTACATTTTAAATTAAAAGAAGATACCAACTATACCTTTTAAAACTCCATTTGGACTATTTATAGAAACAAGCACATAAAACAGCCTTGTTTTTGAACAAGGTTACCAGCTAATAACGAAGACTCTTGATTCAATTCTGCTGTAATTATCACTGTAACTTAATAAACTAACTGCTACAGGACCGTTAATATTGTGCGTCGCATAAAGGCCTTTGATATCACGCATGGTGCCTGTATTTCAGGTTAAGCAGCCAGACCAATGTAATCAGAAAAACAAGAAAATACCAATCAAAATAATACTATCCTTTTATTAGCTACCAATACCCTTATATTTATTGCCTTACAAACATTACAGAATAAGTCAAAAAAACTCATAAACAGTAAACTATCGCGTTTAATGAATCATTAACTATATTTTGTGAACCATCAACTTCTTAAACCTGAACTGATACATGTACGATACACATTTCAGAAAATTGTACTGTTCTAGTGAGCATGTAATAATTATTGTCACCCTAATAATTTATTAATTTTAACCATGAACAGATCGGTTTAACAGGCACTATTACTGCCCATTTATCATGAAATCACATTTTTTTCTCATTTTGGAGCTCTAATATCTTAATTAACTAATGAACACGGACACTATGAGCATGATGAGCATGATAGGCTGGTTGGTTAAGCTGGATGAGATTAAACAACAGGCTCATAATATAAGCATAAAGAGATTGATTTTCATTATAAAGAAATAGGAGCCGTATGACAAAAGTTGACTGTATTATTATGATGATTTCAAAACAAAAAACATATAATTTAAATTGTAAATCAAAAAAAGGCTACAATGCCTAGAAAGTTATTATTATTTTTATTATTTTGATATTTTTATTATTATTACTCCTACGTAGAAAAAAGGAAGTAAAATTAGATGGGATGGGTAATATTTTTATTTGGTATTACAAGACAACATAGTTAAAATTGTATCTCAAATGCCTATGTTTTCTCATCAACCATGTTAAAGGAGGATTTCGTGATCCTAGCATCCTCTTTTATGACATTTTTCAGTAGATATCCACGAAAAAGCTTATTTCCAAAATTTCAGTTGATTCCGATTTTGCGTTTGCGAGTTATGCATGATTATGTGTATTACACTGCTCCATAGACAATGTGTTGTAATTTCGTTCTGGTGCACCAGAACGAAATTCAAATTTCACGATATTTTTGCAAACGAATTAATCTGCAAGAAATATTTGGTACATCAACATTATGTAGCCAGAGGTATCCAGTGGTATAAAAATCTCAACTTTTTTGGGAAAAGTGGGGGATGAGGCTGTGGATCACGAAATGCCCTTTAATAGAACCTGTGATCGATATTTAGATTGGGATTCTTCATCATGAATGGATATAGGAAAGAGAGTAATGAGAGGGGGGTTAGTGTAGTGGTCTTCTCACTCGCTTCTCACCACTGTGGCCTGGGTTCAATTCCCCGCGGTGCCACATGTGAGTTTGGTTGCCGATCCATGCTCGTCCTCGCAGGTTTTTCTCCGGGTGCTCCGGTTTTCCTCCTGCTTCTAAAATCGGACCTCTTCCCATATCCCTGTCCCGTCATATCTGGAGGCATCCCTTGAATTTAGTAGCCTCTGAGCACTATTGGGTTTAGCCTGGCTTCGGCCGAATGTTATAAATAAATAAATACATAAATGAGGAATTACTAAAAGAAATGAAGAACGCCAAAAGTTCTTAGTACGAAGAATAGACGAATATGCATGTTAATTGGACCTTTCGTATATAGTAAACACATTTTGTCAATGGAATTCAATAAAGAAAACAAGGCTAACTGTACTTGTATACGTACAAGGAATTGAAACAAAAGATTTCCAAGAGACCATTTCAATACACCTTCATTATTACTTAAAGAGGCAATAGTAAAATGCTCCAAAAGGTTATTCGTTCTCAATTTATTGTGGCCATGCACAAAGAAATCGATATATTGCTTTTGTTACCACATAAAAAGAATAGATGTTATTTTGCTGTGTTTAGTTAAGTAATGCTTTTAAACCTAATAAGTAATTAAAGAATTGTCTTAAAATGCATACTTTGGCAGCTATATTTTATGACCGCATTGAGAAATCAAAAGTTGAAATCATCAATGAAGATATTCTGCAATTTGATTAACGTGAATTTGCTTTTGATCTCGTCTGATTTTTAATGAAATTTCACTCCCAAATTCATTGCGGCAATTTCAAGATCCAGTTGAAATAAGTAAAGACAATGAAAAAAACACCCCACCCATATACTAAATGAGGTTTAAACTTGGTTTATTTTATTAAAGTTTGTTTGAAATAAATTTTTGACAAAGTAAAAGAAAATGTGAAATTCAATTAGTAGCCGCAAAGAAGAAGTAGACAGTGATGCGCTCAGATACTACTTTACAACATTGCGCTTAGTACTAGATGTGTTGCAGAATTAATATTCAAACTTTTCGGATAAAAGCGTAGATTTTCCCGTACTGTAAATCAGCCATTTCACTTTGACCAAACAAAGTCGGATTTTTACAGTATATTTGACGAGATTTCTCTCCATACATCTTTAAAAGTTTGAATATAAATTGCATCGCATTCACGAAATGTGTTTTGTTTGAATCATCTCTAAAGTCTATTACCACTTATCTTTCACGTCACTCCCTACAATGCTGCAATGCAAAAGAAAAAAAATCGGGATAAATTATTCTCCGATTAAGAACAAGATATCGCCAGCGGAGCAATTTTTCCTTTTATATTTCACATTGAACCCGAGATCTTTGCTGGTGATTTTTGCTTATAAGGCCTGTGGGTTAGCATCTTTAAATAAACCAGCCAACCTCTTAAGGTGCATGTCAATTCAGCTGCTTCAATTGCTTGAAGCTGCTGCGCTATTCGGGCTATTACAAGTTTTAATATTTTGTACGAATGTACGGATTTCAATATGCATAAGTTAAAAGATTTTGATTTTTAAGAATACCAAAAATGTCACAAAATGTTGTTTTCTTAAATAAATTGAGCTCATCCTCCAATTTGTCTGTATTTTTATGACATGTTATCATATGACAAATTTAATATTAATGTTAATTGTAATAAAATAAAAGTAAACCTGAAATGGTGTCTCAATTGAAATACGCGTATAAAGGGTAATACAAACGCACACAAAATCATCTGTAAACGTTAACATTCATTTACTCTTTTGACTTACAGATGATCTTAAAATAATTTTAACTATCTAACAGTTATACCTTACAAAATTTTATATTAATTTTTGCTTTCACTTGATTTAAATAACGATGAGAAAATTATGCCAATTTTGAAATTGTAACCATTTCATCACATGAGTACTCCATTCTTCTGCAGTATGTGCAACGGTAGGGTTAATGTAAATGTTTGCAGGTACACCATTACAAATTGTTACAAATAGCTCAGGCTCGGGAAGGAAGGAAAATGGCAGAGTTTGGTATTTATAGGAAAAGCTTACGGATCTCGTCAACTGTTTCCAATGTCTATGTTTTGACAGTGTGTAACACTCCTTAATCGGGATAAGAATGATTGGAGACTATGGCGCAGTAAAGGGTACTGGGTTATAGTGAACGGTGTTGTTCAGAATGTGAAATTGAATTTTGTTATTCATTGCCTTGTAATAGAATATCAACAGAAACTTTTGAAACAGATGAAATAATTCTTATTCATAACCTCATTAATAAACGCGATGCGTGCGATCCAATCATATTTTATTATTTGTGAAAACGCGAACGCAAATCGAGGTCATTAATATCTCACAATTGACCACAAAATGCGTAATTGTTCCAATGTCGCACACAATTGACTTCTGCGTGCGCCGTATTGTGCGTCCAACGAATTGCGAGCACGCTGGCTGCCGTATTTGGATTGCGCGCTACCATATTTGCACAGATTCTGATACGCACTTTTGTTATTGGTCGTTTTGTTTTAGCCTGATCGATTTTGGGAAAGGGAAGATGTAAAAATTGTTTATTTTTACAAACTTTTGAGGAAACTTTTGTGTTATTTTGTAAAGTTAAAAAATCAAAGTGACGGTTATGAATGAGGTTAATAACTTTGCATCGGTTATATGTCGGGCATTGTGAAAAATCTAAACATTTTGCTTTGGACCTCGGAATATCCCTCGGGGCTGCGCCCCTCGGGATATTCCTCGGTTCCAAAGGCAAAATGTTTAGATTTTTCACAATGCCCTCCAAAAAACCGATGCGCAGTTATTAACCTCTAAGCAATGATCAATGTATCGCCGTAATATCAGCTTAGTTTTATGCCAAAATAACCAATATACAAATGTACTTGTATAACTAAGATGTCTACTCTTACATTGACAGTATTCTACAAGTACTTCAGATGTCTCTAAACTGTGTGGGTAGCAGTGACTTTTCTTCTGCTATAAAAGTAGACTTGTATCTTTGCTTCTAATCAATATATAGCCTCGTATTGACTGGCTATCTATTGATGTTATGTCCATCAAATTCCAACTGATTATCAGCAACACCTGATTCTAGGCTGCCACGAACTTTGTAGCACAACACTATAGGATCCACAACATGCTCATCTATCAGGGCACATTTCTGTAACCCCAATACATCTGTACATTCATTGAATGACCTTTGAAAAATTGGGTACACAAACTGATACTCCACAACTTGAGGTCAAATGTTGCTCTATGATTGCTTAATTGAGGTTATTGAACTATGCCATTGGGATGAGGCCATTCAGCTTGTTCGTATGACACGATATGTATAATTTTGTTGTTTCATTTTTAGACTTAGAAACACAAGAAAGGAAAGGCTACGTGAATTGTTTATTTAATTGTTGAAATCCAATCAAAGAGCTTTTTCACTGCATGTATTAAGATATCTACGATATTAAAAATAAGGATCTTGTAGAAAGTCTTGAAATACAATATTAACATTATTGATCCAATGTATATTAATTTTTGCACAGTTGCGATAATTTCTTTATATACCAAAAGAAAAATTAAAACGATTATACTATTATGATTATCAGAACGAACTCTGCACACCATCTGATGTACTGGAGCCGCCCTAACACATTTCCAAATTAATATATTTGCATGGAAATGCGTGTAGAAATTTGATCGCAATCTTTCTAGCTTCCTGAAATAGAGCAAAGCAGAGGATGAAAGTATTAAATTTTTCAGTTAATATGAAATAGAGGGGAAAATGATATAGGTTCTTAATTGTAAATCCTATACAGGTGTTGTTATATAACCGTTAATGCTCGATGTGAGGCTAGCCATAGCATTCAACCAAAAGAGTCCAAGTTTTGAAATATTTTACCAAAATATCGAGAGCTATCTCTTGAGCCTCTGAACCAATACTAGGCTTATTTGTACTCATTTTAATGCATTTTTCATGCTGATTACAAATATGGTCATGAAAAGGCACAATTTTGAAATTTTGGAATAAAAAAAATGAAACTTGTCGTCTGCAGTGGACACCGCGCGGAGAGAATTGAGAACAATAACGTTTTATTTACACCAATTTTCCTAGAATGAATGTGTTAAAAAGTCTCTTGCCAATCTGTTGTTTTAATTTAAATCTTTATATAACCTCATTTTCGTTCTTGTTTGTGCATGATTGGGCCAAATATCGACGGCTCAGAGCAAGAAGTGGGTAAGTGCAATGGCTGCCATGCGTATTGTGTAGCTGCAATGTGTAGATGAGTACAATATACTATGTGTATTGCCATGGCAGCTATTACACTTACCCACTTCTGGCACTGATCAGAAGATATTGGCAATTTGTGTACGATAAAATGACTAAATGACGTGCAAATTTGTCCACTCTCTTCATAACAAGACATTTTTATGACAATTTTATAATTCCCCATTAACCTTATACTGTCTTTAATTATATCCATTCATGATGAAGAGAGCAAAACTAAATATCGATCGCAGGTTCTATTGACATGGTTAAATAAGAAAATATAGGCATTTGAGATACAATATTAACCAATGTCCTTATTTGTCCTTGAAACAAAGGGTTTTGTTTAAAACAAGGCTCATATTGTACACTCTTCGTAAAAAAATGTAAAATGAGTTATAAGAACCTTTGTGGATCAAGTTCAAGTTTTCAAGTTCAAGCATTTAATGGTTCTATG
The DNA here is from genome assembly GCF_039555335.1 of Amphiura filiformis. NCBI lineage: Eukaryota > Metazoa > Echinodermata > Ophiuroidea > Amphilepidida > Amphiuridae > Amphiura > Amphiura filiformis. The sequence continues at coordinate 2,160,642 of NC_092647.1, read as the reverse complement.
GAGCATTTAATGGTTCTATGAATAACCTTTAATGCACATAAGTCACCTGGGAAGATCCAGGGCTCGAACTAGGGACCTCATTGATGCTAAGCGAGGACGCGCGACGTATCCACTCTACTATTAAACCAGCTTCCTCCACACTAAAGCAGTATCAGCCATTACAAATTTCAATAAGTGCATTGGGAGCCACAGTATAATAATTATAATATTTATTTGTATTTTTCTTGATTTCGGATTGTGTTGGTCTGGTTGCTTAACTTGCAATACAGGCAATATGCATGATATAAAAGGCCTTTATGCGACGTACAATATTAACGGTCCGGTAGCGGTTAGTTTATTAAGTTACAGCAATAATTACTGCAGAATTGAATCAAGAGTATTCGTTATTAGCTTGTAACGTTGTTCAAAAACAAGGCTGTTTTATGTGCTTGTTTCTATAAATAGTCCAAATGGAGTTTTAAAAGGTATAGCTGGTATCTTCTTTTAATTTAAACATGTTAAAAGGCATAGATTTAATGTTAGCAAATGCAATTTAAATCCAAAAGTTACAAATATATTTATAATGTTAAGGGTTTTAATATAACAAATTTTATCCATTCTTCATGTTCTTTTTAACCCCCTAAAATATACATAAGAGGACAGTAACACAACATTCTTGTGTTCAGAATCTGTCATTTTTGTGTGCAATTATGTTCCCAAATTGAAATATTCTAATGACCCACTGTGGTGTAATTACATTTGCTACTATCTGAATATACCATGACTACTGGAACAAATACTGGAATAAAAGTAACAAAACATTAAAACTAGGCAAATCACCTAGGCAAATCATAAATTACCTAAAACTTTTGAAAATATATCTAGCGCATTATACCTAACGCTCTGTCTTTACTAAACTATCCATGTTTTTAGTAGTCTGTGTGTTGTGTTACAGTGACTGTATCAACATTATATAAAAACATAAAATGGTGTCAAACTTGTACGTCAACCTGCAGCCAATAGGATATTAACACTCCGTTATGTTTATACATTCTTATTATAAAAACTCGACTGCCTTATTACTTTTGAGCTACATGAGCGTCACCACTAAAGTGTTGGTGATAGACTTAGTTCCTAACATGAGTCATTACGTGAAACATAATTGTATTCATACATATTAATGCAAATGGAACATAATCGTGAAATATAATCGTTTTGTAATCAGAATGACAAGAACAAAAAAGAGAACATTAGCGATAATAAATTTATACCAAATTGTAACATGGCAATTCGATCTGCAACATCACGCAATTATAGGGTTGGTACTATTATTTTTAAATGCATTGTCAGCTACGCAAACGTTTAGGTGTGATACAAGTGCGAGTTGTTTCAATGATAGCCTGTTTTGTTGCGGCTTAAACGTGAATCCTATCTTAGTTACATTTCTATAATAACAAGAATTGTTACTTTGAGAAAATAATTTAAATTATAAAATTAAAGTTCCACTGATTGCAGCACTTATTTCATGATATTTATCACGACCCATAGTGCCGCATAACCAGAAAGTTCGGGCAACATTGTGAACTCAAACATTCACTTTGAACCAAAAGATACAATAAAACTCTGAATAAAATAAGAAATATACAAAGAATACAAGCACAAGCAAAATTACATGCAAATGTTCGCAGTGAACCAATCAAACACACAGAGCACGTACACCCGTCACACACCTACCCAGCACTGCCACACACACACACCCCAACACATACTCACAGAGAAGTGCAGTTTTTCATGCAATGACTATCAGGGAACGTGAAGAGCACATTATTGTCCCACATTTGTAGTTGGCGCATATTAGACATCATTGAATTACCTATTTTGAGATATGCTATGTTAATTTATGCATGAGCACACGATGTGTGTGCAGGATGCACAGGGGTGTGTTGATATGATCGATTAAGGTACGACAAGTCAAATGAAAACTTCTGAAATGAGGAAAAGAAATACTGCAACAAAAGTAACAATTCTTATAGGCATGCAGGTATTCTGAGATTATGAAATGTCTGTTATTTTAGCAACGTTGCAGGTGTTATAACATTGGCTTTAGCGACTCATACTCAATTATGATTTTACTCCTATTCAGGATTTTATTTGACGTCATTTTCAATGTTCACGGGTTTAAGTTGCCTTTTGTCCTCCAAATACAACGGTATAGGTAATACATTTAAAACAATTCGTATCCAATCACAAAATGAATAGTATGATTAGAAAAGAATTAAACAGCAACTTAAAGAGGCGTAGAATATGCGATTAGAAGCTAAGCAATATATCTATAAAAGATAAGAAACATTCAATACAAAAGTGGAGATACAATGAAAACGATAACAAGCAGAAGTAAGACGAACTTGTGAAACTAACATATTACGTAACTGAGCTTTGATTCCTGCTTTCTTCTCATTAAACGTGGATACACAAATCATTAAAACATTTCAAAGACACCCACATAAATGATAATGTGCTACAAAATTCTGATTAGATGTAAAGTTTGATAGCTTTTCAAAATAATCATGTATGCACGCTTTATTCATTCTAATTATGCTCTTTTCAGTAAAAGACATAAAAATAGAATAGGATAAATTAATCCAAATAAACACCCAAATTACGCACAATATACTGATTAGATGAATAACATGACATCGAGATGAGCTGAGATAGCTTGAGATAGGGAGGAAGGAGATGATGATGCAGCGAGCTAGGAAAAGCGACAGGTGCATCGGCACTGATGACCTCATCACCGTCTTGGCAAATATTTCCTCATGAATGAATACGAATCCAGCAAGTCACAAGAGACTCATTTGCCACAAAGGAAGCCAGATTTCCGATCTAAGACATATCGGTCTTCCATCATTATCAACGCATCCATGGTCAGCGTGAACATCCAAAGTTGTGACAGATTGGATAAGTGTTGAGATATTTTGAATTGACTTAAATATGAGTTGATTGATGGGGGTTTGTTGTTGTTCAAAACATAATTTTCTCGGCACAGATTTGACGTATTATTTGAAAGTAATTCAGAAAAGGTAATACATAACAAGTAACGGCGAAGATAATCTAATATTATTTTTTATATTACTGGAGAAACTATATTCATGAATTAAGTAATTTACATATATTTTGATTGTATTTTGTCTTAAAGTTGGCTCTTTAATCCACCAAGCAGTGTGGTTGCGACACTGTTAGCTTCCAATAAAACAATGTCATATTCAGTCTAAAATCTTATAAAAGATTCTAGCTCTACATCCAAGGTCTCGTCAATTAAGGGATCTGGAATGAGCGTTTCGAGCGTTTCGACAGTATTTTTTGTGGGACATGAGAGCACATCAGACATATCGAATTAATTGCATTCTGAATACGAAGAATGTCTTTCTGATATCAAATAATTTTCATTTTTTGAAATTCACGATTAAATACAAATTTTATGACAAATTATTAAAATTAATGATATTTTTCAAGTTTTTGATATATAACAGTCCTCGAAGTTAATTTTATCAATCTAATGATATATTCTTAAAGTGTATATAGCTGGAAGGGAAAGCCGACGATCAATTGAAAATTTTGACCTTTCTAATTGAAGATATGGACTTTTTTCCCCCAAAAGACCTAATGTTTTTTGGTCCCTAAAAATCTATATCTTCAATACGAAAGGTCAAAATTTTCAATTGATCGTCGGCTTTTCATCCCACCTACATACACTTTAAGTACATATTATCAGATTTATAAAGTTTACTTCGAGTATTGTTAAATATCAAAATATCAATTTTTAATCATTTGCCATAAAATGTGTATTACATTACATTACATTACAAATGTGTAGGACATTCTTCGTATTCAGAATGCAATTCGATACGTCTGATGTGCTCTAATGTCCCACAATAAATACTGTCCAAAGGTTCATACCCCACCCCTTAAAGCCGTGTGCTGATTGATTTGAATCACGGCCTTCATTATAGAGGTTACGTAACTACCATTTTGACACTGCCCGGTGTTAATACTGTCGACTGGAATGTATGATATTATAATTGTGTTGTCATTTGTCTGATTTCCGCTATGCTTCATTCCAAATTGAAATAATGGCAAGGAAATGATCATCTTCCTCCCGGATCTTCCTAAATCATATCTCCTTTAATAGCTTCCATTTGGATGGACCAAAAGTGGCCTATAAGTATGGTATAATGAGATGTGGATAAGGTTGGTCATAACATCTTTTATAAAAAGATTCCAGCTCTACATCCCTGATCGCGTCAATTAAAGCCATGTGTTGATAGATTTGAAACACGACCTTCATTATAGAAATACATAATCACCATTTTGACACTGCCAGGTGTTAATACTGCCGACTGGAATGTATGGTAATTATGTTGTCATTTGTCAGATTTCCGCTTTGCTTCATTCCAAATAAAATGATCATCTTCCTAAATCATGCCTCCTTAGTTTCCATTTGAATAGACCAAAAGTGGCCTATTTATGTATGTTATATGAGGCGTGTGTGTGGTGGTGGCATGAGGGGAGGGTGTGTTTAGTATCATGAAGGTGGGATTTGAGCTTGGGCATCACGTATGTTGCTGGTTGGGTGTGTTTAGCTATGTTTTAAAGATAGTCACCCGATATAGTAAACCCTATAACCCTAACGCACTATGGACCACAATGGCCTCATCCCAATGGCATAGTTCAATAACTTCACTTAAACAATCATAGCGAAAAATTTGACCTCAAGTTTTTTGTACCCAAATTTTCAAAGGTCGTTCAATGAATGTACAGTTGTATTCGGGTAAAAGAAATGTGCCCTGATAGATGAGCATGTTGTGGATCCTAGTGTTGTGCTACAAAGTTCGTGGCAGCCTAGAATCAGGTGTTGCTGATAATCAGTTGGATTTTGATGGACATAACATCAATAGATAGCCAGTCGATACGAGGCTATATATTGATTAGAAGCAACGATACAAGTCTATTTTTATAGCAGAAGAAAAGTCACTGCTACCCACACAGTTTAGAGACATCTGAAGTACTTGTAGAATATTGTCAATATTAGAGTAGACATCTTAGTTATACAAGTACATTTGTATATTGGTTATTTTTGCATAAAACTGAGCTGATATTACGACGGGACTTTGACATAATTCTTTGTTAAGAATTATGAAGTATCAAAAGTTTCTGTTGATATTCTATAAGGCGATGAATAATAAAATTCACTTTCACATTCCTTTCTAGGGTCTATGTTCTGAACAACAGCGTTCACTATAAAACAGTAAAACCAGTAACCTTTACTGCGCCAAAGTCTCTAATCATTCTTATCCCGATTAAGGAGTGTTAAACACTGTCAAAACATAGACATTGGAAACAGTTGACGAGATCCGTAAGCTTTTCCTATACATACCAAACTCTGCCATTTTCCTTCCTTCCCGAGCCTGAGCTATTTGTAACAATTTGTAATGGTGTACCTGCAAACATTTACATTAACCCTACCGTTGCGAACACATATTGCAGCAGAACGGAGTACTCATGCAATGAAATGGTTACAATTTCAAAATTTGCATAATTTTCTCATCGTTATTTAAATCAAGTGAATGCAAAAACATACAATTTTGTAAGGTATGTAAGGACAGTTAAAATTATTTGAAGATCATCTGTAAGTCAAAAGAGTAAATGAATGGTAACATTTACAGATGATTTTGTGTGCGTTTGCATTAACCCTTTATACACGTATTTCAATTGAGACACCATTTCAGGTTTACTTATATTTTATTACAATTAACATTAATGTTAAGATAACATGTCATAAAATACAGACAAATTGGAGGATGAACTTAATTTATTTAAGAAAACAACATTTTTTGTCATTTTTGGCATTTTTAAAAATCAAAATCTTCTAACTTCAGCATATTGAAATCCGTACATTCGTACAAAACATTAAAACTTGTAATAGCCCGAATAGCGCAGCAGCTTCAAGCAATTGAAGCAGCTGAATTGACATGCACCTTAAGAGGTTGGCTGGTTTATTTAAAGATGCTAACCCACAGGCCTTATAAGCAAAAATCACCAGCAAAGATCTTCGGTTCAATGTGAAATATAAAAGGAAAAATTGCTCCGCTGGCGATATCTTGTTCTTAATCGGAGAATAATTTATCCCGATTTTTTTTTTCTTTTGCATTGCAGCATTGTAGGGAGTGACGTAAAAGATAAGTGGTAATAGACTTCAGAGATGATTCAAACAAAACACATTTCGTGAATGCGATGGAATTTATATTCAAACTTTCAAAGATGTATGGAGAGAAATCTCGTCAAATATACTGTAAAAATCCGACTTTGTTTGGTCAAAGCAAAATGGCTGATTTACAGGACGGGAAAATCTACGCTTTTATCCGAAAAGTTGGAATATTAATTCTGCAACACATCTACTACTAAGTGTAATGTTCAATGTTGTAAAGTATATCTGAACGCATCACTTTCTGCTTCTTCTTTGCTGCTATTAATTGAATTTCACATTTTCTTCTAGATTATCAAAAATTCATTTAAAACAAATGCAACAAAATTTGAATAAGGTAAACTCAGTTGAAATTGCCGCAATGAAATTTGAGAACTGAAATTTCATTAAAAATCAGAAGCGATCAAAAGTAATTGCACGTTAATCAAATTGAAGAATATCTTCATTAATAATTATAACTTTCGATTTTCAACGGGCTATTCCAGTTGAAATCCATCTGTGGAGATTTTGGAAATATGTTTCATAGGGGGAATATGTTTTTCAAATGTAATTTGTCAGAGTTAATCATTTTGATACCCATACTCCCCTTGTATTATGCTTAACCTATATCTTACAACTGGAGTGAGTATATCAAATGGAAGTTACCCAATTGTCTATTCCATTCAAATATGATACTCCCTCTGTGGCAGACTTTAGCTAAGTCTTCCACAGGGGTTGTGTGGATTTTAATTGGAATAACCCAATGCGATCATAAAAATATAGGATCGAAAAGTGTGTATGTAGTTTAAACATTTCATTTAATCATTTTATTCTGAAATCTTCAAATGAATGTCTAGTTTTAATTAAGGGTCTCTTTACAAGTGATCCAGTATTCGAACTCGATGCAAACAATTTTGAATGATGTGTTTGCATTATAGACGTTCACGTTAATTAGCGATATTTAGGGCGCGGCGAGGAAGAGCTGCACCGATTTACTAATCAAAATGATGTCATCACTTGACTATAGAGTTTGTCGATTGCGGCAATACTCTGGCAAATTAAACCACATGTGATGACCTTAGAATCTATAGGAGATAGAGAGATCGTATCTGGTATAACCTCTACTCGTGTCTGATGATAACACGCCAAAGTACTGAATATATTTTAATAAAACTTAATTTCTAAATTCAAACTGCGCAATTGAAAATGTTTGTGCGATTTATATTAAAGAAGTATTCAAAATAAGCGCAAATAACTGTAGTATTGGCCGGGTGTACAATGGTGTATTAGCAGGTTCTTTTTTGAGATAATTTTCAATGAAGAACAACCATTGGTATATCTTTTGCATTGGGACTCAAATAATAACAGTACGCAAACCATTAACATGTTGTCTACATTACACCAATTTGACCAAATTGAAGGTATCCACGCGACTCACTGAATTCAGATTTATTTGAATCGGGTGCTTGTGATTCAATATTTTAATAGTTTTCTTATTACTGGTTAAGTTGTGATCCGTGTGTCGTTGCGTTCCCGTAAATGCCGTATGTATTATTTGTATGGCATACTTCAACATCAACTTTTATACTATCCAGGAAAAAAGGTTGGCACACGTGCACACTTTGCCTGTCTTTTGGTATATCTCTGCCCCGGTCCCCCAATTCAATGTTGGATCAAGCCATGATGTCAACAGGCCCGTGAGACCACCCAACATTGAAAGATGGAGAGTGGGGAAGGGTGAGACATAGGGGGATTCTGTACTTCACATATATTGCATGCATGTTTCACTCGCCTCTCCAATTTTGATAGGGCACGCATTTCAATTGTTTAAGTGCAAGTGTGCCAACTATTTGTTTCCTGGATTGTAGCTCATGAATAACTTACAACAACGATGCAGCTCAGCCTACTTTTTAACGATGTGCTCCTTCCTGCATATTCAATCTGGACCATTTTCTTGATTGATGTAGATTGATCTGATTTTGAAGATACCATCCGCATACCCTCCATTAAAACCTGAATTATTTTGTGGACTAACGAGGCTTAAATTACAAGATTTGATGAGTGTACATAGTCCTGCTCATTGCTGCAAACTATTCCATGGATATGATACGTCTACATGGCCGACATTCAACTCGTCTTCAGGCGATCATTAAGTTGAAATGATTTGTCATGCATTACACTAGATTAGTTGCTACTATTATTATGGCAAAATATTCCCAAAATCATATGAATGTGTAAATTATGACGCTTAATGCTCTGCGTGCTAGCTATGCGCTTCAATGGAAAAAGTTTTGAAATATTTTCTCAAAATATCAAGAGCTAGCTTAAGAACTACTGGATCAATACTAGGCGTGTTTGTACTCATTTTAATGCATTTTTCATGCTGATTCCAAATATGGTCATGAAAATTTACATTTCTGAAATTTTTGAATTTGATTTTTTTTTAAAAACTTGTCGTCTGCAGTCGACACCCGCGTGAAAAGAGTTAACTTTATTTTAACTTTTAGCACAATTCGATATATATCTACTATTGCATATCAGTCTTTATTCTTGCTTAAATTATGATTTTTTTAAACTTCATTTTCTACACAGCCTAACGGAAAGTTTTAGAGCACATAAATTATGCTTTTCATAACCGACTGCTTCATGTTTTAGTAATTTGACTTTCTATTGTAAAAGATGATATTTCTTTACAAACAATACCAGCGCTATACGGTTTGTTTTCAATATTTGAATGTAGATTTGAATATATTTATGACGCCATCAAAATTTTCATTTAAATAAACAAAAATAACAATAACAACAAAACGAAGTAATGAACAAAAAAGCTATAGTAAACAGTTGCTGTTAGCTTAGAATTTTGAAACAAAATTTTGTTAATTTATTATTTGCATAATCGAAATAGAATCATCTATTGCCATGATACGTACAAATGTTAAATTCTCCATAAAGGTATAACGGGCTTTTCAATTTAAAATTTTGGAAGATTTAAGATAGGTCTTGCACAGAGGGAGCACGTTTTTCGAATGGAATTGACTAAAGTTAATTATTTTTAAACCAACGCATACTCCCTGATATACACATGACATTACCTATATCATGTATATCTTCCCCAACTGGAGAATTTCAAATGGCAGTTACCCAATTATCTAATGTATTTACTCCCTCTATGGAAGACTTTAGCTAAGTCTTCCACAGGGGAGTATGAATCTCAAATGGAATAGCAAAAATGCTACTATTAGGAAAGTAACCGGATCACAATGGTGTTTATTTTTGCCTCTAAAGAAAAGACCTCGATATGACTCCAAAACGTCGCTCAATCTGGAATTCTATTCATAATGTGAAAATGATTCTTACAAGGCAGCATCGTTGAGGAACCACCTAAGGTCCCATCACCTGCTCCGAAGACATGAACCATTGTACTCCACGTATACCTTACAGTGCTCGTATTTCAAAGAGCATGGTATAATATGTGATATTTGAATGATGCCAATACATTCACTGCTATGTTATGTTGACTTATTTAAAAATCAAAAGGCAGGTTGACGGTGCTAAGCTAACATACAGCCTTGAAGTAAAATATACTAGTAGTTCAATACTTTAAACAACATAAATGATTCTTCTACAATAATTTGTTGAACTTTAAGTAGGCCTATAGGGTGACACAATCGAATCATATTCGTTCTATAGGAGCTTATAGGCAAACCACCCACGCCATAAAATAGTAATTACAGACAATATACTCGTACTCAAATAATTTTAAAATGATTATGCCAAAAGTAAAAGCCCTGGTAAAAGCACTATAATAGATCAGTATGACTGAGTGTTTGGTTTTGTGTAGATTGTTACAACAGGGTAATTTTCCGTTCAAAATGCCTGCATAGCGTTTCTGTCCCCTGCTTCTGTATAAATTAAACGGAACTTAAAAGTTTTTGGCAGCCATGCCTTTTGTTGCAAAGAGGCTAGAAAGGGCTGTGAAGGCGGCAGGTTCGTTTTGCATACCTGCATACTGCATATTTCTAGAGTTTCTTAGTGGCGAGTTGTAAGCATCAATTGTTGCAAGATTGGGCATATATCGTAAACAAAATATAAACACATATGATATAAACACTTTTGTTTGACCGCAGACATCTTAGAATTTGCAAGAGATGCTATAGATTAGATTGGATGACTGTGCAATGCTCGAGCTCTGTGTTATGAGTATGAATTAATTTTCTAGGTGTCTGCATCTCAATTTGGAAAAACATTAAGTCTTAAATGATTCAGTCAGCATCACCTTAACATAAACTATTTCATTTAGCACATGGCTGTTCTGTTCTTGCCTTCTTGACAAATATTCTCCAAAACAAAATACACATTGTTTATGTCAATTATGAGTGTAGATTTATGACATCATATCCCATAATGCCTATCTTTGGATGGTCTATGCTTATACCCCGCAACTACAGTAAGGTGGAATGTCCCACTGAATGATGGGACATAATATGAAATCCAGATTTTTGAGCTATGACCTGACACCATAAAGACATCTAAAAAAAACATGTCAATTATTGGAAATAGTTTGAGTTCAAAATATATAACCTGAACAACAGCAGCAAAAGGGAGTATCCCATCATGCATTGCAGTTTATCTGCTTATTCCATAGTCATTTAGATATTGAGAGCTATGGATACATTATAGATTCAAAATATATATTTAAGAGGTGATATTTTTTCAAACAAATGTCTAAAGGTTGATTTAAGCGAGTAATTGAATGTTGAAGTGAGGGATTTTGTGTAACTTTCTATGCTACAAGCAATTCTATTATGGCACTGCGAAGCATGACGGGATACACCTATCAGCTGCTGTGAACCTGAACCCTAACATTTGGTGAAGCGGCATGGGGGGCATTTAAACTTAGTATCATAGACCTAGGGGGACACGGGGACGAGGTATGGTAATTTTATACATGGATGAGTGTTCATGAACTGATGAGGTAGGGTTTTTTCCCTTCAATGTAAAATTTGCATTGTTAGTAGTTTAAATCTTTTTCTAATCAGTAGGAATGTCCCTTTTCTTTTCTCTTCTAAAACATTATGAGGGTTAAACCCCTTAGAAAAGACTTGGAAGTGATTCTTGTTACTTTAATATTAATAAACTTATTTAGGTCTATGTATGAAGTTTTCCTATAAAAGCATTCCAAAATATTTGAAAAATCTAATCTGACAAATCTTAGAAATTGAGGAGGGAGGGTACGAGAACCAAAACATTGATTTTTTTTCGGCCCAAAATGGTGCCATGCAAATCATAAAAGTAAACATTTGATAAAGGTGAGGCTGCCTCTTTTTGTTATTCAATTCTAATGGGGCTCATCAGTAAAGTTACTTCCTGTTTTATAAATGATACAATACATTGCTTGTTTGCAATGATACAATTGAATACAAAAATGAAATGGTAGATAAACCATTATGGTTAGAGGAAAGTTTGGATAAAGATTAATGATCATCCCTTGGGGAGGTCCAGTGAAACTGTTAAGGTGACAGTGCATCTACTACATATCTTGGGTTCTTTTTTGCCCAATTTATATTATTGAAATTAAAACATAACACTCATTAACCTATCAAAATGAAAAATATCATGAAATTAAACTGAAGTGCATACACACCCATTCACCTCTCTCCATACACGCCACCACCTCAAAGTTCGCACCAACATCACCAAAACATGCTCTCCAAATAATGTAGCTTTAATATACTCGCCACTAAGAAACTCTAAAAATATGCAGTATGCAGGTATGCAAAACGAACCTGCCGCTGTGAAGGTGTATTATGTGGAAACGAGTGTGTGTGGGGTGTCTATGTGAGGGTGGTGTACGCCATCTGTGTTTCTTTATAATTTTATGTACGGTAAATTCATGGGTACATGTGCTTATGTGAAGTGTGTTTGTGTACCGATGGATGGGTTGGTCGGGTATGAAGGTATGCGGGTTGGTGTGTAGCTGGTGGTGGTGGACGCGGGATGAAGGTGTGGGTGTGTGGGTGTCTGTCTAAACACAATTTCCTGTACAATGGGTACAGGGATGTGTATCGACTGCTCAGTATAAGAAGTGGGTAAATGCAATAGCTGCTCTATTGCACTTACCAAATTCCAGTATATCCGCGACCAAAGGGGTAGCTTTTGTTAGTTTAGTTACTTGGCAGCTGTTTTCTTTTCCAATTTGACCTTCAACACCAAGGAAAGAAGAAAAAAGTCTTCCAGAAAATACAATTTCTGTAGGATGTAAATTTCTTGTTCTTCAGTTTTTGTGCATTGAGAAAAAAACACCTGTATTTAGATAACCCTTTAGATTTATTGACATCTAATTGAACCATATTTTGTACTTTGTTCTCAAAATTACAATAAATGACATAGTCAATTATCGTAGTGGGCTGACTATAATTAGTATATTTAAAATTAGTCCGGAACCAATCACAAATGGGCGTTTTACATGCTCAATACAAATTATGCATTTTTCACATTTCGCTTACTAAGAACATTACCACTTATCATCTACAACCAAACACCCATACGTTAACTAAATGTTACAATTCATTTAACTGTTGCTTTTGAATAAAAACATCTTTCAATACTTTAGAGTAATAGTGAAGTTCATTCAACTTTTCCTAAAAATAGTGACGCGAAGTTTGCCTTGCAAATTCTGTTTCGTTCTCCAGATCAACCAGTCCCAAATGATGTATAAGTCCTCACTTTAATGTTATCCTCTTCACTCTGAGAAAAAAGAAAGAAACGGAGGCTGTTTTTAAAATCTAGAAGCTTATCAACGAGCGATTCACTTTTGTCTTATCACATGGGTCGTATTTTCTTGCACAAGAAGAAAGGGTCCATCTGATTGGTCAACCTTTATCGCTCGTCACTGACGACGTTATTAGGAAATCAGTTTTTCTCTTTCTTCAATAGCGCTAAAAGGTTTTGCTTTATTCATCATGCATATGTATTGGGCAACATTTCTTTTGCTCAAACATGTCGAAAAGAAAACAGAATCAAAGCATAGACTCTGAATACAGAGTCTATGATCAAAGTAAGTCTCGGTTGATTTTATCTTCCGTTCCTAAACCCGTGAAAATTGCACCTCGGGCATAACAGATTTTGCTTGTGTTAGAAAAGAGCTTCAATGTTCTAACAGGTTTATAATTATATTAACCAACGTTAAAGTCACAACCAAGGGCTAAGTAACCATAAACATACGTCATTGGTTAAATAAGTTAACGTATTAACCTTATTAACCCGGATTTAGTGTGTCTTTCCAGTGCAAGAAAGACGTTACTTCAAAGCTGTATTATTTCAAGACGCATCAAAGTTGTATTGTGGTCTTAGAGTGGCGTAGCGTCATAGGAACAGGGCACATGACCACTAATTGATTTGACAAATTAGAAAATCTTATGGAAATTGGCCAAAAAACGGCTTGTGCTTCCCTCCCAATAAGACCCTGTGCCCCCATATCATCAAAGGTGCACCCCATAGGATGACTCACGCTGCGCCATGGGCTAAGATAGATAGACACAAAGTCCTCCAAACCAACACTTTTTTGTTAACAGCTTAACGCCCATTTAAACTCAAGCTCGGATGATATGACCATTGCGCAAGATGGTCGAACCGGCAATGTCAAATCAGCATTGACCACAAATTGAATCTATCAAGATGAACCTTCTGATGGCTACTTGTCACAAACCTATTACGTATAATGAATTTCTTCAAGAGTACACAAGTAATTATTTGCTTCCGAGAGTCGTGTCTACGCGATAGGATCTATTAAATTCTCTGAAAAATATAATTTTGATGAAGATGAAGTGTCAAATACATTATAATCTTTCATTTCAATCAATATACCAAGCCTCTTTGGCAGTTGAGATTGTGTTAAGAATTTGCTCTCTCTTGACCTAAAGGCTGATTGAAAGGCTGATCGTACCCTGCATTATGCATCCATGTAAAAAACAAACAAACGAGATCAGCATGGTATAAATATTCTATAGAATTACGATCCAGGTCTTAATCCTGTGGTCTTAATCCACGTTCTTTGATAATACTATATGCAATACATGCAGTGGAACGGCGTAACGTCTAGTGCAGGGCAATATATTCAAAAATAGTGTAAACCCATTGCTATGGTAATTAATGGTCACTCCCATTGTGGCCTGTACACCATCCGCGATAATGAAAACGCGTAAAAAGGGTCGTTTTTCGTGGGTAGGCACGATACGCGCGTATCGCATTTAGGGTGTCAAAAACATGAAAAATTGGAAAAAAGGGTAGCAAAATTGCAATTTCTAAATACGCGGAAATGAAATTAAGGGTATGAAATTTGATGTTAGGAATGAAATCCCTGTTTAGGGTGTCGTTTTAGCCAAGGGTTAAATCCTTGTTTAGTGTGCTTTTCAAAAGTTGATTATCGCGGATGGTGTACAGGCCACAATGGGAGTGACCCCCGGGGTTACATCACTATTTCTACGGCGAATACGCGCCATGTTTTCTTATCCGGAACTCATTATGTGCAGTGCTTTTGTGTAATTCAAGAATCACACTTAAGAGCTAGTAATTGACATGATATACATAGCAATTCTAGTTCTAAGGGCATGGACAACTCTCTTGTGCAGATACGTATTCGAGCTGCTCAGCAAATGGCAATCTGTGGTTATTTTATTTACGGTGTTGGTTTAAGAAATCACCTGCACGGTTGTAATGCCTTAAGGTTAGGCTGATGAATAATGGTCTCCTAGGCAACGTTCCAAAACCCCAATACATGTGTACACATACTCAGTAAGGAATAAAAGTCATGTAATGAACCTATCGCCAATCTGACAAATTGGACACCCAAACATGGAACAAGTAATAGTTATTCCACGAGTGGCCTTCAGGTCACGAGTGGAATAAGTTACTTGTACCAGCCCAAAATGAGACATGGAGAAAAGAACCTTACAGTCTACCCCTCACATAATATAGATGTACTCAAGCAGGACACTGGACTGGAAGCATTGACCTGGAACGGTGATGCAGGACAGAAGGATATGGAAAGTACTTGTGGTTCGGATAATGCAACAATCCTTGTGTGGATTGGTTGCCAAAACACTTCCTATGATCTCAAATTGTGATTTTTGTTATACTAGTAATAGGAATCTGATAAGTCACTGAAAATTGCTCAATCACAGACATTTGACCTTGGTTTCAACAAGAGAAATTATAAAAAAGAGAATCATGTGTCTTGCATGAAAACACACTCTCAGATACGTCCTGCGAAGCCGGTTTTGAGGCTTACAAGTACTTCTTATAAATTCAGACAAGAGACATGTAATCATACATCAGTTACAATGTATTAAATATCTTTCAGCAGGTCTTGCGTATTTCTTGCTCGATATGTTTCAATATTCCTTCAATTTGCCCATTTTCAAGAATTTTAAGTAAACCATTGTAAACCCTTTGTGATCATATTAATTTGTCCATAGTATTGTAGCCTGATAACACAAACTGCACTCCAGAAACAACCACACACGTACACCCCTACAAACACACCCCACCACACCCCCACCAACCACTTCCCTGATTAAAACTAAATGTCTGCTATAGGCAAAATATCTGATTCTTGATCAAGAGAGCCAACTTCGGTACGCACAGATATTTGCGTTGAGCGTACTACGCAAAGATCTCACGCTTTATACGGAGCAACCACTACTTTGGTAGGGGGGGGGGGGGCTGGAAATCACTCAATGCAATCACTGAATATGGTCGTCGCTAGGCGGGGTCGAGGTTCAGTCCTGTAGTGTAGGTCGTGCGATCGAGTTATTCCAAGAAATGTACGCTGACGCAACAGCACGCAGAAGGTGCATCTTCTCATGATCGAGAATTAGATAGTTTGCCTTTAGTGTTGTTTACTTGTACATACTGTATTTTGACATTGGGCATGTTGTAAGCAGACTGATATGAGAATACCTGCCTCCCGAGTGCAATGGTAGCATCTGTTTTACTACGTAGCTGCAGATACTATGTTTTCCTTGGAAGGGCGCACATGCCGATGGCTACTTTTCGATAACATTATGCCCTTAAGGCAATGTAATAAGCGTGAAGACTTACCAATTAATTTTATTGAATTTGTACAAATATACGAGCTTGTTAGTTACAGATTGTATTTTAGACTAAGACCTTCTATTCCATGCTTTTTGCCTTAATGATTTGGACTTGAGACCTCCTAATAGCCAGCTTTTCTGATTGCATTAAACATTGTAATACCTCCCGAGTACAGGGTGTCCCAGAATGATTTATACCGGGAAAGTTGTATTTTTTTTAAGGTATGAAGGGCATTACTAAAATTTACATATATATATATTTATCTTTCTTACTAATTTTAGATTTTAGAAATTGGACATTTCTAACAGAAATTACAGGATATTGCGTAAAAATGGTGAATTCCAAGTTTTGACAAAACTACCTATTTTAAAAATAGAGCGTTTGAATGGGCGTTAACACAAAAGGTATTTGGAAAATTTATTTATGATGTTACGAATCAATCTTTGTATGGAATAAAGGATTTGTTACCCTTGAGTGACCTTAAACTATTCTTTCTTTGGCGGCAGCTTTGAAGATAATTCTTGAGGTGTGTGATTTTCATCATTTGAAATGCCGACAGAGATTGATCGTATAGAGAAGGTTCGTCCTTAGTGTCACAGCATGTATTTATGTCCACAGTATATTGGAAAACCCACAGAGGATCCTTGAGGAAGTTATATCCTCTGTAATAAAGACATTTTTGGGTAAAAATTGTGGGAAAAATCATATAACAGTACGTTTTTCAACCTAAATATCTTAAGTCATATTGAAAAGTTTCACTTAATTCCATATCAAGAATTATTCCGCGGTGTAAGCTCTACATCTGTGCCAAATTTGGTGTATTTCATATAAAAGAATGTAGGATTCTTCAATATATTGCACAGTGCGGCTGTAAATTACACACATGCAGTTTTCGTCCATTTTTTCAGTAATAGCAACGTCACGCCAAAATGAATCAAGCTATTTCCATGAAAGTCACAGTAAGTATAGGAGACATTTGTATTGCACTTATTAGAATTAGATACACTGTTGACTATATATTTTTTGATATTTTGTTCAAACACGGTATAAATCATTCTTGGATACTCTGTACAATGGCAGTATCTGTTCTGTTACGTAGCTGCAGATACTGTACTATTCCATTTAAAATCCACACTACCCCTGTGGAAGATTGTGGAAATATCTTCCACTGGGGAGTAAAATTTCAAATGGAATGACACATTAAGGCAGCTCCATTTGAAATTCACCCTTCCTCTGTGGAAGATTCTAATTGAATCTTTCTCAGAGGGTGTATGAAATACAAATGGAGCTGTCTAATGTGTTCATCCCATTTGAAATTCACACTCCCACTGTGGAAGATATTTCCAAAATATTCCACAGGAGTAGTGTAGATTTTAAATGGAATAGCCCAATACGGGAAAAAGTAGGACAAGAGATTGATCATAATCTGTGCTATAGTAGTATTGCAATTAATTCTACGTCATAGGTATGACAAAAACATATTTCACTCCAGGTGAATGTGCTTTCATTGTTATAGTTTTTTAGAATGGGTAATTTTGATTTATGTTTGATAAATTGTTATTTTTAGTATGTTTAATCAAGTTTTATACTGAAGGCACCTGTTATCTATCTATAGAATACTAGTAAACAATGGTTTTCTTAAGGTATGAACGTGTTTATTTATCACAAAATACCACATATTGTTGACTTTTATAGATTCATTTCTGTCTTCTCAACCATTGTCAACTAGAATAACATACGCCATTAATTGTTAATGTCCTTTGGAAATGTTCAATCGCCTTCATCATGTTTATGATATTGTGTACGCTCCTATGTTCAGTACATTTGTGTATTATACAGTAGCTTGAGTATTTATATGAAGACAAATTTAATATAAAAGACAATAAGCAAAGAACAAGTGCATCAAGTTAAATGCCGAAGTTCAGAAAGCATTATTCCTTGGACAACATAAAATGGAAACATCAATTAACTAAGCGAATAAATAAACAAACAGATAGGCTATATACGTTATGTAGTGCTAAAATGACTGGTCACTCTCAAGGTCGGTGTATACAATTACGTAATATCATTTGTGATCGACCTCTATCTGTCTATACATAATAGCTTCTTAAAATCACGCTACGTAAAAGATGATGATGAAAAAATATGGCTGGTTCCAGAAGTCGCCAGAGTATTCAATAAATTCATCCCAATTAGAGCAAGGTCATCATATATACAAAACGCCTGAACGACAATGGATATAAATTGATAGAATTACAAGCAAACCAATTTGATTAATGAGCAAATCTTGGTGTTCCATTTACCGAACTCAAACGTTTTACAATCTATCTACTTGAGCGATGAAAATAACTTAAGGGGCTAGTTTGATCAAAAAGAACAATTTGCCTTAAGTAAATGTTAGCATTTATTTAAAACAGTAAAAAATATGAAGAAAGATTCGGATCACCAACAGAGTACTTCATAAGCATGATAAGGAAAGGGGTTTACAATTACATTTCATAAAATACCAACAATATCGGAAATTCTTAGTAATTTCAGTAGTTTTTTTACAATGATTTATGCAATTGGACTAGCTGTGTAGTATTAGGAAGTCTTAATTGTCCAAATCATTGAAGCAAGCATGCAATAGACCCGGGGGCACTCAACACAAATGACCATACGGATATGCTCCCCCGGAAAGACCCCCTTTTTGGGTTTCGCAGCTCCGAAAGACCCCTATATTTGACCAAAATACAGCTCCGAAAGACCCTTGATTTTGATAATTTCAGCTCTAAAAGACCCAAAATTGCTCATTCCTCATATTTCTTGTTTTTTCAGGCGATTTTCAACCAAAAAGCCAAGAAAGACCCTTGATTTTGACTTTTCGCAGCTCCAAAAGACCCCATTTTACTTGTTCACAGCCCGGTTTGCAGCTCCGAAAGACCCCTTTTACCGGTACGCCGTCAGCTCCCAAAGACCCACCACCTCAAAATTCCGGGGGAGCATACCCACCAAAATTTTTTGATGTGCCCCCCCCCCCGGGGGCAATAGAAAGTCTAAAATAGCTAACATACAATCTGTATTAACCAACAACCTCGTATACATTGTAGAAATTCAATAAATTGGTAAGTGTTTACGCTTATTACATTACCTTAAGGGCATTATGTTATCTAAAAGTAGCATCCGCGCCCTTGCAAGTAAAAAACACAATATCTGCAGCTACGTAACAAACAGATACAGCCATTGTACTCGAGAGGCAGGTATTTTAATATCAGTCCGCTTTAAACATTGCCCAATGTCAAAATAAAATATCTACAATACAAGTAAACAAATATAGGCAAAATATCTAATTCTCGATCATGAGAGGACGTAGCTTCTTGCGTACTGTTTATACGTCAGCGTACTTTTCGTGGAATAACTCGATCGCGAGACCCACATTCAATGACAGAACCTCGGCCTTGCCTAGCTGTGATTGGTCAATTCTCAAAAGCTGTGATTGCTCCGTATTAGAGCGTGTGGTTTTTGCGTAGTACTCTCGACGCAAATATCTGTGCGTACCATGATGCAGTCATGTCTACAGTAGAATTCATCTCGACCTTTGCAGGACTTAAACCCCATTAAAAGCTATTAAACCAAGATAACACTCATCGAAGCAGCTCAACTGATTAAATCAGATCTTCTCTGGTTGTGCACAAGTGTCTGTTTTACATGTGCGACATCGCAATAAAGCTGGTATTATAGCTTCAGTTGGGTAACCGATTATAAAGGAAACGAAAGGAAACAATGGTATGTGTACCTTTGGTCACGAAATGAGACAATGGCCTGCTTTTTGTTAACCAGCATTCTTCAAAATGAGCAACATAATGATTGTTGACTTAACACGGTTTGGAAATAATTTCTTCATATTTTGGTTTATCTGTCGTTATCTGTCGTTTACATATCCTTCCTAAAACACAAAAGTGCGACCCTCTCCAAACATCTAAATTAGCTAAAAATTTCGGACATGTTACAAAACTATATTTTCTAGAACCTATTTAGAATAGTTTAAATGTAGCTTGTACCGTTTTTTTGTGGCATCCTTCAGAACGGAGCGGTCCGTTACCAATATAGCTCAATATTTTCGGTCAAATCTCCATTCAATTAACACGGGGAGTTGGCTAGCTATGAGCTAGCTATGCTTTGCCCTCACTCATATTCTACGAAAGTGCGACCCTTCTGAACATCTAACCTAGCTGTAATTTTAGGTCATGTTAGAGAAATATATTTGCTAGAAGTTTGGAGAATAGTTAAAATATTGGCCGGTTATTTTTCACACAGTGATGTTAACTAGGCAATGCCCATATACCTATAACATACACTGTTTGTAGAGGTCACGCGTCAATGGTGAGAGCACTGTGTATTGTGTATAGGAAAACGGACAGTAACTGCAGTATGCCCAAGTTGACTCTCTTCATCGAGAATTAGATATTTTGCCTATAGCGGACACCGAGTTTTAATCTGGGAGGCAAACATTGTGAACATAGTGAATCAGTCTGATACCACAGTAAAAGACTATATCAGTTTAGTAATTAGCATATACTGCATTTTTACTTGGGAGAACAGATCTGTTTAGGCAAAATAAAACGGGGAATATAAGGGCATTCTGATCTAAATGATTACCTGTTGACCATATGTGACCTGCTACCACAAAAATGATGCGTAAAGTCGCATGTTGGTAGTTTCGAGACATCCTGACTGACTGAGTTGATGTTCTTTGTTTGCCTGTACACCTGTACAAGCCAGTAGTATGTCCTTCGAGAATGACCCATTGTGCAACCCCCGGGGTGCAACCATTCACAAAAGACATACAGACATACTTTTGGCTTGAACAGGTGCGTGTAAAACAAAGAACACCAACTCGAAACTATCAACTTGCGACTTCACGCTCATTTCGTGATAGCAGGTAATGCATTATAATGATAATTTTAAAATGTGTACTGTTAAGAGAACATCATTTGCACCTTCCTGTGCTTTATAATGCATACAAACTCCTTTATATGTTTGAATTATTTATTCTAAATTATAACTAATTTTGTATTTTCTATTAAAATTTGAAAGTACGTAATTATCTTACTATTTGCTTGCTTATATTCAATATCATAATTGCCCACTGGACAGTTTCTTGTGATATAATAGATTTTTTCAACCTACTCGGCCAATTCTACTATTCGTTGGCAAAATCGTATTGCTGACTTTTCTACTGTAGGGTTAGCCATACTGGGCGCTTCTTCCGTTACTGAAAACTTCTTTAATTACAATTCTGACATTGAAATGTTCATCGGAATAGGATTTTCCTATTCATTGAACCCTAAATATCGATACTAATCAGCAATTGACGTCCCGGGATTTACGTAGGCAATAATAATGTCCTACATATTTTTTACGTAATACAAGCAATCTCATTTGATCTCATTTGGCCTTGATGAAATCATCCCGGGAATTCTGTTATCTATGTTCAAGACTGAGAGGGCACATTAAAGTGTATGGATGCGTGAAACGTTGCAATTGTATAAGAATGCAACATAAATACGGCCAATACATTGTGCAAAAAACGGTAAATGAGTCGAACTTGCCATTCTTACAGGACGGAGTGCCCATCTCTCTATTGTTAGCGATTAGGCTAAACACAAACTCCACAGCAAGTCTGTTAATACCTTCCCAGCATAAGAATGCCGGCACCCATTTATAGACCTGGGTGGAGAGGAGCAATTGAGATAAAGTGCCTTACACAAGGGCCCAACACGATGGTGTCGCCGGGGCTCGAACCCGCAATCGATTATAAGTCAGAGCCCGTTCCTGATAATAATAAATTGTGTAATTCTATTAATTAAATTTCTAATTTGATCAACTTCCTATTGTGGAATCGGATTTACTGCAGCTCTTTTGTATTAAAGTATGAGGAACTAGTGTATAGTGAGGCAAAAGACTTGAAACAAGCCATTTGTACTCGTTAACATTTTATTCGAAAGAGAAACTCGGAAGATTTATTTCTGAAATTACTTTTATTTATTTAGTTAAATAATTTAACGCATTTCCAGTGAATATTGTAATGAAATACATAGGGAATTTTAAGGCAATAAGTGATTTAAGATTAAATAACTGACAATTTCGTATGTCTTTATTTTTTAACGTAGGTAAGGAAATGGTTGACTATATAGCCGAGTATCTTACGACACTACGTCAGCGTCACGTCCTACCGAATGTTCAGCCAGGATATCTCCGTGAATTAGTACCAGACCAAGCGCCTCTAGAAGGCGAAGATTGGGAGAACATATTTCATGATATTGAGAGAGTTATAATGCCTGGGGTAAGTATGCTCTTTATATCCCTAATAAGTCGGGCGAGCAGACGATGATTTAGCTCAGAAAATAGCGGGACAATTGGTATCGTCTGATGGGCAAACCACAATGTGGGCCACGGTTGTTTGATGTGATCATTTATTAAATTTTCTAACAAAACATTATATAATGTTGAATTCTGGACCTGGACAATACCAACAGGTATCACACAAACATTTTAGATTTTCATATCTTTATCAACTTTTTGCTGCATTTTGTGGCAATTTGTATTCTATAAACTGAATATTTGTGTGCAAACTGAGGGCGCTATTTACATATATTTTTAATTTAATTTAGCCAAATAATATATGTTGTTCCTTACATTTCATGATACAAAGGGTTTTGAAAATGTCCTTGTTATTTTCTACTCTTTTTCTGATGTTTTAATACCATTATACTAGTGTCTACCCCTTGCAAAGATGAAAACAAGATTTAAGATAAATAGCGCAATCAGTGTTCAGTTTTCTTAAAAATGACTATAATGCCTTCAAAAACCGTGGGGCCCTTGATTTGATTTCAAAAGGAACAAATTTACCTAGAAATATCATCTGTTTGCCTGAAAGTGCCATAAAAAGACACCGTTGCCTTCGTACCTGTACATTTTGTCTTGTTTGTAAATTAGCATATTGTGGCTCGGTAGAGACAAAGTTGATGTACATGTAATGTACACCAATGTCCAGGTTAACGTATATTCAAATGGTAGCCATCCGAACCAGTTGCGCGAAGCATTATAGGAGTAAAACTGTTACTATCAAACTAAACTGGAACATTATATAAATGTGTTAATAATAATAGGAAAATACAATAAAATTCAACCAGGTCATTCCTTAAGTAATTACAGAACCTATTTTATCAATGCATGTTAATTTAACTGAAGTGACACAATTTTCTGATAAATTGTTCAACTACTCCAGATCTTTTATGACGGGCTATTCGCTGTAGAAGTGATGTAAGGCTACCATAGCAATAGATAAATACAATTTTGACCATATCACCCTGCACTACAACGCTCAAGCAGTACCTATGCATTGAACCATGTCATGCTGATCCCTCGCACCTGTAAGATTAGTATCTTTGAAAAGAGCGGTATTGTATTCAATTTATGATTGCAGATATGATACACAGGTGATGAGTGCATCCTGTTAGTAGTGCAGGGCGAATAGTCAAAAATTGTATTCATCTATTGCTATGATAGTTAATCCGATTATGACGTCACTTCTACAGCGAATTCGAGTAGAAATTCACAGTGGCGTAGATTTCTTTTGACATGGGGGATGGGGTTGGAAAAAGTATAGTGAATCCAGTACCTTTTGGCGACAGAATCCGTTAATGATAGTAATGCGCTCGAAGCGCTCGAAATAATTTTGCAATATTGAAGCTAAGATGGTGAAATATGGTACAAAACAGTGATTGCGATGTGGCACTTTTAAGCTAAAATAGTCAAAATATGAGGTACAGATACAGCCATTGTACATTAGCGGATAGATTGTATAGACCATCCATTCTTATCAAAATATTGAGGGTGATTCATCCCCCATCCTCCTGGGATTTATGTCTGTAAATTTCAAATGGAGTCCCCCATTCATGCCGGTAACCCCATTTGAAATACGCACTCCCTGTGTGGAATATTAAGGTAATTTATTCCATAGCGGGAGTGTGGATTTTAACTGGAAAGTCCAATACAATATTTTTGACCTCGGTGATATTTTACAACTGTGAATTCTTACGCTTGTAGAAAATGGGCTTTTACCCAGTAATTTAGAAACACCCTGAACGTGTCAAAAAGGGGATTTCCTGTAAAAAGTAAATAGCCTTGACCTTATGTACGTGAAGTACATTGGTGGTGATAAAAAGTACCTAATCATAACATTTGCCACGGTTATCATACGATGTACAAGCGTACGTTATACGTAGTGATATACGAACTACGTTATACGTAGAAAATAAGCGTTTGCCAAGTAATTTAGAAACACTTTGAACGTGTCAAAAAAAAGAGGGATTTCCCCAGGGGATTTCCTTAACACAATAACATCTGATAATGACCTAATGTACGTAAAATACTTGCATTGGTGAAGACGAAAAACACCAGTACACAGTTCATCATGTTTATTCGATTTGTGTAAAAAGTTCTTTCATAATAATACAGAACAATCAATCCAGATGTAGGAAGGAAATGAAGAGATATATCCAGAAAATATCCATTGATGGAATTAAAAGAACATTCACAGATCTTGCGGGGAATTAGTTCGACTGACTTTTCCCATGCTATACCCTACCGGTGGGGGCATTTAACACAAATGACCATACGGGTATGTTCCCCGGAAAGACCCCCATTTTTGGATTTCGCAGCTCCGAATATGATCCCCTATATTTGATCAAAATAGAGCTCCGAAAGACCCTATATTTTGACAATTTCAGCTCTAAAAGACCCCAAAATTGCTCATTCCGCATATTTCTCGTTTTTAGGCGATTTTCAACCAGAAAGCCAAGAAAGACCATTTTGACCGTTCGCAGCTCCAAAAGTTCCAATTTTATTTGTTCACAGCTCCAAAACACCACCTGTTACCGATACGCCATCAGCGCCCTAAGACCCATAATCTCATAATTCCCGGGGAACATACGCACCAAAATTTTTTGATGTGCTCCCCGGGATACCCTACTCAAATTACCTTCAAATCTGAAGATGTGTTGCAAGATCTTTCTGACATATTTGATGTCAGATGGAATAAAAGCCTAAATGATATGGTTGCAACCCCACAAAACACCCCCTCCCCCAGCACCCAGGGTCTTGGAACTATTACAATATGACACACCTCATGAATTTCCATGAAATAGAATGTGGAGGAAGGAAACGCTCTTTTGATACCGAATTCATTTTGCTTTGACACTCCGTGAAAATTGTGCCTTAGTTATAGTTGCTTGCATTTGGAAATGTTTTCAAAATAGGAAGACATGTATGTATTTGAAGAGTAAGAAGACATAACCTAAGACAGTTTTGTGACAAGTCTCCTGTCACGTCAAACCAGACGACACGTCATGTCCCAATGCAAGACACTTCTGTAGATTTTCTGGTTTAATATAATGAAAAATGCAAAATCATATGAAAATGGCATGGTACGAACCCGGGTGTGAACCACTTTGATGATATCATGGTAGATATCAAATTTAATGGATTTATAAAAAATTAATGTATGTAAGGTACGGTATTGGGTTTGTTTGTTTTTCAGTGAATAAATTTCAATATTATGCTTTCTCGAATTTGCTCTCATTATGCTTATTCAGAGATGTCGCTTTTAGAACTATTGGTGTCACATATAGAATAAAAGCAGTGTTCACATAATTATTAGGAAATAAGACAATTTGAATTGCAAGCCTCCAAACCTCATTTATTTCAATATTTTATCAATAGCAACTCGTTGCAACAAAATAATACTTGTTATATTAAATCTTCTAAAAATAAATTCATTATTAAAACATATCTCGAGGGAACTCGCGCAAATCAAATTACACTGGGTATTTATTAGGTGTATATTATTCTAATCATCTCAATATAGTGGATTTAATGACATAATTCTACAATAACACAGACTGTTACAAGAAGACAGGTACTTTGATTCATAGCATTAGTAAGGATTGGCTGGCTTTGCAGCTATTGACGGGCGATGGGATTTCATCTTGTGCATAGCTTGAGGCGAATGCTTTTAGAATGGTACAAACTTGGTTGATGATCTTAAAAGAGCAAAATGTTATCGCAGTGATGGAGGGTTAGTGAATGAGTGAGTGAGTTGAAAAAAGAGAGGAATAAGAGAGAAGGAGTTACACAAATTGAGGTAGCAAAGCTGAAGGACAGAAACGAAGATAACAAAACGTATAGCGAACGAAAATGAGAGGTAAAGCGCAAACAGGAACAAACCAATGTTAGAAAGTGGATGAGGTTAAAAAGAGAAAAAATTGAGAAAAACGAAACAGTATTAAAAAGAGAAGGACATAGGTAGAAAATTAAGAGAAACAAAGATATGATCTTTCTGTCTTAGTGCGTTTTCATGAAATCAATTTGAATTCGAATCTTTACTATCTTTTATTGCCTTTTCGCCATTCCATTTGTGCCTTGTGTTATCTTTAGGAATTATCACGACGTCTCCATCGTTTGCGTCCTATAGCTACGCCATTACACCATACGTTGTTACAATCCCCATACACCAGGTTATTACAATGATTCTTCTGTTTTTAGACACATTCTTTTTATTGCAAGAACAAATACTTGAGACTAATTACAATCCCATCAATTGTCGAGAGTAGAGCTATTTAAATGTTTTATATGTGAAAGTCCAAACTATAGTAATTACCTTTGAATAGCGTAGTTTGTTTTTGAACATGTTGAATACGCTTGCAGTTAAAGAGATAATGACTGTCTTGATTATTAGTTCAGCAAATAGACTTGCAATATAATTAACATTGAAAAACAGCATTTTGAAAGTTTGAACAACGCATATTACTAAAAAGAGAAATAAATAGGAGAGATTTTTTTACAAATTCATAAGCTATGAATGACCACTATTGCCTTCAATTTGGAGTTCTATATTAAAACAATATGTTATTGTTTAAAAGCGTCACATTAATGATTCAACTGATGATTATTGTTATTATCGTTTCAAGTTCTGTACTTGTGAATAATAAAAACGGATTAAAGTCCCATTCGGTGATCCCAGCGAAAGTGTAAAAAATATAAATTGTTTTATAAATTGCTTAAAAGTGAAGGATAAGTCATTCAAATTATCATTTGGTGTTTTTTAAATGACAAATTTGGCAAAAAACGAAGAAAACAGCAGTATTGACGAAGTTGAAGCCCCATTCACATATATGTAGCTAATATATATACTGTCAGTATATAAATTACAGATTCATGTAAATGGTTTATTTTGTCTTAAATAATTTACACGGCTTTCGGCTGGACCACTAGCAGGCTATGGTAGCACATCTATGACATTGACAAAGGTACCAAAATCTGAATTTTGATGTTTTTTACGATCGTCAGGATGAGCAAATCACTGAATGGGCCTTTAAGAATATGCGATATTAAACTGTTTCCGTGCATACTGCAGTTACTGTTCATTTTCCTATACACAATATACAGTGCTCTCACCATTGAGGTGTGACCTCTGCAAACAGTGTATGTTAGAGGTATAGGTCATCATCTAGTTAACTTCACTGTGTGAAAAATAACTGGCCAATATTTATTGTACTCTCTGAAATTCTAGGAAATATAGTTTTATAACATGTCCTAAATTTTTAGCTAATTTAGATATTTTAAAATATTCGCACTTTGGTGTTTTAGTAAGTAGGGCACGGCATGGCCTGCAAAATTCCCTGTGTAAATCGAATGCAACTTTTAGTGACTATCACTCACTTGTAGACCGCTCTCTTCCGAAGGGCATTGAAGCTAAACCACTTGACGGATATTTTTTTGTACTTGCAGTCAATCAAGAATCATGTATACATTACATGTAGGCTAAAAACTGAGTATGTGGGGCATCTGCAAATGTTCGTACCTCCCTGATATGTAAATGACAGATAACAGCAAAAACAGCTCCCATATCTGTCCATAACTTTGGTCAGTGCAGCGAGTCAGGAGATTTCAAGTGGGTGATTATTAATTGGCAAGTGCCATATTTGGGCATAAGTGTAGTCCACCATTCAATGTGGAGGATAGACTACACTTTATCGATTAATTTTGCTGGAATAGTTCCCTGTTAATCAGGTTTAAGTACTGCAAAGGTCGAATCATGTTTGCTGTGCAGTATAAGTGCACTATGGATGTATTTGTGCCAGTGCGCTTGCGTATAAAGTGTCGTGATTGTCGCAATCTCATTGGCTGAAGAGTGCACGACCCGTTACATTAGATGGACTTTTCAAGCTTTTGATAAGGGTACTCTGAATTATTGAATCCTTTGAAAACACAGAATATTGCGAGGTAATATAGAACAAAATTAGATTATCAAACATTACATAAATCCAAATGTGACCGTCTACCACAAATCGGCCGTAAAGTGCAAAATGTGCATAAAGGTTCTTTTCATAGGCACCTCAAGTTGATGCTACATGTGTCTCATTTTGCTAGTGCCAGTCAAACACTCTTTAAACGAATCATTAATCCTATTG
The DNA here is from genome assembly GCF_039555335.1 of Amphiura filiformis. Lineage (NCBI taxonomy): Eukaryota > Metazoa > Echinodermata > Ophiuroidea > Amphilepidida > Amphiuridae > Amphiura > Amphiura filiformis. The sequence continues at coordinate 2,131,812 of NC_092647.1, read as the reverse complement.
TTGAAGAGGATAATACTTCTACCTATGTATAGAATTCTTAAATAGCTCTAGTCTTCAAATCCTGTTCAAGTGGTGGGATACAAAACATTTTATTTTGTTTAGGTATATATTAACAATGAGAGGACATTCCTGGACCTCGTTGACTTGGGGATAATTTGAATTGACCACCAATTATGACCGTTTCATATTCATTACCAGCAATGTGGGAAAAGAGACATATGAAGCACCGAAATAAGGTACCCTTTTGCTGAAGGAGCAAATTTCAACAAACCATAACTCCGCTTCTGGATATCGTTTAGAGTCAAATCTATATAATTTTAAAGCTTATTATATATATATATATATTTTCTAAATACGAAATAAAAGAAAATTGACCTGGGCCAACTTTACGGCCGTTTCATGGTGGAGGGTCACAAATTAGATTGCTTTAACTTTTGACAAATTTCGGTGATGATAACGTTTTCCTACATCCCATTTGAATAATATTAAATGTTGCATCCTGTATGAATTGTTTAAAACATTAAACTGGTCTATCGCAAGCTCAATACATCATAATCAACTACATGAACACAAGGATGTTCTTGATTTATATCTGACGATGCTTTTAAGTTAGTCAAAATGTAGTGATTAATTTCTACAAACGTGACTCTTTTTTCAAAACCAACTATAGATATTGATAGGATATTCAAAGACGGTATTGCAGAAAGTGGTAAAACTACTTTAGTGTTGGTCTTGTTGTTACACGCCCGGGTTACACGTATACCACTAAAATGCATTTGCATATGAATATATGTGATGTATGCGATGTGAGGATACATAAGTTTTTTGCTAATATTGATTTTTGAGATTGGACCGAATACCTTTTAGACATGTATCTTAATATTGTTTTCTGCACGTAAAACGTAAAACCTGCCCTTTCTCAGCAACCAAGCCTATATTGACCCATTGGGGTCCATTTGAACACCGGGATGGGTTGGGAACAGTCACGGGCAAGCACCTTACTCTTTTAGAAACTGGCTGCGAGATACGTGTACATGTATGGCTCTCTATACCCGAAACCGAAAGACGGAGTACTTTCATGATTCATTTACCCAATTCTAAATGAACCATGGGGAGACCGGAAGTCTGAATTTAATCTACAGAGGTTACAAATTAATTTCAGAAATTTTCCCTCAAGTCAATACTAGTATCCCAGCAAATCTCCACCGCCGAATATTGAACCCGGAATCTCATGCACTAAAGGCAAGTACCTAAGTCACAGTCTCCCTAAATATCAGATGCATAGTAAAATAGTGAAAGTCAAATAAATACGATTATCTCATAGGACATAAAAAGAGCAAATATTGATCCTCGTTTATGACACATAACCATAGTTTTTCTATCATCGATATAAACACAGCCAAAAAAGAAAGTCTCCATTAGTTCCATCCCCATTTAATCAGAGTCTGATGAGTTTATGGCAAAATAATTTATATAATAGTTTTCTATACACTTTCCTCAAACGTTGATACCAAATTTGATATAAAAATTTAATCATCATGAGCATAGGAGCCGTTGTTTGGAAATTCGTGCAATTTAAAAAATGACAAATTACGAATTGACCACGCAAAATCCAATGCATGGTATCAGCTTATTATGTGGCCTGAAGCAACCCGTACATGAATCATTGCACACTTGCTTGCGCACAATTGAAAGAGCGGGTTATTTGATTTGCATTTTGACATGCATGGGTAAACCTTTAACCTGCCGGCCTATTCAGGCGACGTAATTCTTGGTACTCACGCTAGCTCTGCTACGTGATACAATTCCCTATGTCATTTTTAAAATTGCGCGAATTTCCAAACAACGGTTTCTATGCTCACGATGATTAAACTTTTGATATCAAATTTGGTATCAACATTTGAAGGAAAGTGTATAGAAAACTATTATATAAATTATTTTGCCATAAACTCATCAGACTCTGATTAAATGGGGATGGAACTACTGGAGACTTTCTTTTTTGGCTGTGTTTATATAGCTTTGTTAGGGCAGAGCTCATATTTCTTGATTGATCTAGTATAGAGTAACCCTCACTCCCAAATTAACCAATGATTCCTAATAAATTGAGAATATAGGGCACTACCATCTGATTTCAAAAGACTCTCCGCAAGCAGGTCATAATAACATCCTTGACTCGAGTACCCTTCAGAAGTGTCGAGATATCTTCAATGGTTATTGACACCATCCGAACCACTGTTGTCCAGAGGTTGACCTGACTCATTCCCAGAATGCCTTGCGCTACAGAGATTTATCTCCATTTAAAATAATGAAGAATGCAGTGGATTAAATGCTACTTCAGAAAGGTATTGTTGTCATGACTTCATTTGGCCAGCAGAATGATATTCTTGGATGTTTCTTAGTACTTACACCAGCGAAGTAGTGGAATAATACTTAGTTGTCAAAAATGTTGTAATGTTTGCGAGTGAATTGAAGTCACAGCTGAAAGTAAAACACAATACGAGTATGACATGTGTTTTAATGTCGCCTTTTAAAACATTGTAATATTTTATTTTTTGATAATATTATTTACAATATATACCGTAGAATTCCGTCTACAAGCATATCCCTCTTAATGGGGATGTTTGACGAAAGAGAAGAAAGGTAAACTAATGCAGATCACTCAACAAAATTACAACATTATTTGGTCCTAAAATAATACATGTTTGTATAGCCACCTGTATGTGATCGATTTTCAGAAAAAATTCCAAATAATGTTGTACTTTTGCAGGGTGTCTGCATTAATTGCCACTTTGTCGCTTTCGTGACAAACCCTCATTAGGAAGCATATCCATCTGAGTGGGGATTTTTGACGAAAAATACGAAAGGCAAATTAATACAGGTCGCTTCATAAAAATAACAATTTGGTTTTACAATCACACACGTTTATATAACCGCCTTTATTGTAATTGATTTGCTAAAAAAATGTCCAAATAATGTCGGAATTTTGCGAGGGCGTCTGCATTAATTTGTCCGTCGTCTCTTTTATCAAAAACCCTCATTAAGAGACATATGGTTGTAGATGAAATTATATGAGTACATGCATCCAATACTGAAGATCATTGTAAGTGGCAAAAAACTGGCAATAAAGAAAAATAGTGAATATTCTCAGTCATTCAGTCATTATAATCACAAAATAATAATATTTGAAACCATCAGACTTCATCAAGCAACTGACCCGCTGGACTGGGTTGGTTTCAGACGCAACGTAGCAAGTTGGGAAAAAAAAAAAGTAAATTCTAGTGTTTGATTGAATTCAAAATCTTGTGATTTTCCTTCTTTATTGCTGATAAACAGGGGCCGTTTCTTACAAACTAAATATCATCAACAATCAAATTGTGTTATTTACAGTAAGATTTGTGATGACATGTTTGAAACTTTTATGACACAATACACCCAGTTTGAAAGAATTTGATGGAAAGTTTCTTATTGCAAAACTTCGTTATTTGGTATTTTACTGGAATCAATTGATTTTAATTTTAATTCCTGTCATTATGCTGCAATGCATTGTGGGATACAACCTCAATGTATGGTCAGTCAGTGTCGTCATATGCTGTGAAAACTAATCAAGTAGCTGGATTAGAAGCGATGTAAAATGGCTCCATGTCTTTATCAAACCCACTTGACACCATTCCATATGTTTGTTGTACCAATAATAATACGCTTGGCTTCCCTGAGTCATGCATATTGTTAGTGGATTCCCTGAATTTAATCAACCGAATGGTACATAAGAATTTTCTATAAATTAAAGTAAATATAATTTTGATTTTGAATTTAAAGAATTTATTATCAAAATCATTATCAACATTTTAAAAACTTAAAAGGAGACCAGGGTAGATTGCTTCGTTCTTTAAAACCTTACTACTGCACCATTCTTGTAAAGCGTGTTACACATTCACTTGCTAGACAGATGAATAGACAGACACACCCCACACCACCACCACCACCACCACCACCACCACCACCACCACCACACAGACGAAATACCATGGCACCATCATCCTCAATCCTGCAGCGAGGATGCGGCTTGTATTATGACAAAAATACAATCAATGCAGTTTTACCACAATCCGTAATATCAAGTTTTAACATCTGATGAAAGGCTTAAGGGGTACTACACCCCTGGCAAATTGTTTGCATTTTTCTATAAAAATTATAGCGCATTGGTGACAATTAAGATATGTATATTATAGGGACAAGGACTGCAACTACTGCACTGAAAATTCAGCAACTCAAGGCAAGTAGTTATTGATTTATTGATCAAATATTGGTTTTCCCTTATTTTTGACTGTAACTCCACAACTGATGTATATGCTGAAATAAAATTTCCAGTGCAGTAGTTGTAGTCCTTGCTCCTATAATATACATATCTTACTTGTCACCAAGTATCCCCTTAATTACACCAGTGTCTCTATAATCTTGAAATATTATTCAATCGTTAAAAATTTGAAATTCCCGTCAGGTGCTCATCCTAGGAAATCCCCAAAATCTTGAGAGTCGTGATAGAAGTATTGCTTTTCACAGGCGGCATAGGACACGCAACACGGACGTACGAGGCTGGCGAAGATACAGGGCTGACAGCCCCATTCACAATACACGGTTAGCGATTATAAATGGACAATTAACATACTTGCAGTGGGGTACTTTGCAGAACCCCAACGGTTTTAGAGTAAGATAATTTTGCTTTGACACCACATAACAAATTTAGAATTGTTTGTGAAGATTTCATGATTATGTGTTAATCCAATGGCGACGTCAAAATAGCGATATCGCATCCACCATCATCTGGCTTTTCAGTCCCAACTGTGTATCAATCTTTTCATATAATGCGCCTGAAGAATCAATGGAAGTGCGTATAACTTATGTGGTCGTTTCAAAATTATGTGTAATGCACAAAATGATAATAAAGTACACACAAGATCATGATCATCAGAATGCGCGGTGCCATGGTTGTTTTCAATGAAAACAGTTTAAGTATGAATGAATATGTAGCTCGTAGAGAAGGGTCACTGATCTACACGCAGTGTAATTATTGTTTAACCGAAATGAAAGACAAATATAAAATCAAGGTACATCATTCGCTTACATAAGAATATGAACATACTTTGGCTAACAAGAGGGAACGCCCTTTAGATATCGATTTCATTTTGCCCTTGACAATCATTGAAAATTGTGCCTTAGTTTATAAAAAGTGGGTTTCATTTGGAAATTTTTCAAAATAGGAAGACATATCTAAGACACGTTTTGTGACACGTCTCCAATCACGTCATGTCCTAATGCAAGGCACATTCGTAGATTTTCTGGTTTAATGTAATGTGTATGCATCAATTGTGCAAAATCATACTATGAATATGGCGCGTCTCAGACGAGACATGTGTTTTTTATGTTTCAAGATAATTTTGCTAGGTAAGCCACTTTACAGGATGATTTAATACAGGTAGCCACAGTTGAAGTACATATTCCATCTCTTCGCCAAGTTCATATTCTTATGTAAGAGAATGGTGTCTTTCAATTCGGGCAGTTACAATAATTACCATGCGTGTAGATCAGTGACACTTCTCTAAAGCTACATATTCATTCCGCTCAAACCGTTTTCATTGAAAACAATCATGGTACCGTATATTCTGATGATCATGATCTTGTGTGTACTTTTATTATTTCGTTGCATTATGCATAATTTTGAAACGACCACATAATCAAACGCACTTTCATTGATTCTTCACTGCACTATAAGAGAAGATTGATACACAGTTGGGACTGAAAAGCAACACTTCTATCACGACTCTCAAGATTTTTGGGATTTCCTAGGATGAGCACCTGACGGGAATTTCACATTTTTATCGATTGAATAATATTTCAAGTTTGTAGAGAGACTGGCTGAATTAAGCCTTTCATTATAAATGCAATAATAACATCAAAATGTTAAAATTTGGTATTGCTGAATATGGTAAACCTACAGTGACTGTGTTTTTGTCATAATACAAGTCCTGCATCTTCGCTACAGGATTGAGAATAATGGTGCCATGGTATTTTGTGTGTGAGTATGGTGGTGATGGTGGTGCTGGTGGTGGTAGTGGGAGTGGCGGTGGTGGTGGTGATGGGGTGTGGGTGTATCTGCCTATCCGTCTGTCTAGTGAGTGAATGTGTAACACGCTTTACAAGAATGGCGCAGTAGCAAGGTTTTAAAGAACGAAGCATGCTACTCTGGTTTACTTTTAAGCTTTTTAAAAATGTTGATATTACTTTTGATAAAAAAATTCTTTAAAATCAAAATCAAAATAATATTTACTTTGATTTTTAAAAAAATCTCATGTACCATTCGGTTGATTGAATTCAGGGAATCCACTAACCATATGCATGTCATATGACTCAGGGAAACCAAGCGTATTATTATTGGTACAACAAACATATGGAATGGTGTCAAGTGGGTTTGATAAAGACATGGAGCCATTTTACATCGCTTCTAATCCAGCTACTTGATTAGTTTTCACAGCATATGACGACACTGACTGACCATACATTGGGGTTGTATCCCACAATGCATTGCAGCGTACTGACAGGAATTTGAATTAAAATCAATTGATTCCAGTAAAATACCAAATAACGAAGTTTTGGTATTACATATACCAATTAGAAGTTTTCCATCACATCGGGCGTTACTTGTCATAAAAACATGTCGTCGCAAAATGGAACACGTTCCTTCTTTATTGCTGTTTAAGGGGGTACTACACCCATTGATTTTTTTGTTGCATTTTTTTGCATTTTGTGAAGAAATTACAAAAAAAAATTGGACAAAGTGGTATGCAAAATGAGGGGGCAAATCTTCTCGTTTTATTGGTGGCATCGGTATCAACGTAGCTTACATGCTTTTAAAAGTAGAAGCCAAAAGGTGGTACATCACTGATGATTTAAATTCACTTCATTTTAGAAAGCTTACTATCAACGGATTTCGTTAAAATTTTGGATATGTGTTGCTAACACATTAGGGAAATAAAGTTGATATGTAAAACGGGAATAAGTGGTTCCTGATTTCTTTTATGACTTCATGAACTTGGTGCTCCACAACTATCAAAAAAGGAACTGGTTAAAATGCTTCTATTTTCAATGTTGAGCTATATTTTGTATTTTTAACTTGCGACATTATTTCACTGAAACTTAATTAAGCCACAGGTAACAGGTTACCACAACCATACTACAGCAATGTTGAAAAAATTTGTATTTCTTGTCACCTATACCACCATATTGGGTAGTTTTCCGTAAGCTTAACTTTTGTGATTTTGGTAACTATTTTATATTTATTTGTGAAATCCATCTCAACTAGGCATTCTAAATTGTACTCACCATTTACATCCCAAGGTATATTAGTATATCCACCTTGCACTTCTCGATATATATCCAGTTAAAGACAGAATATCAAAATTATGCCTCATTATGATATCACAGACTCTCACATGTGTATTCAAAATTGATGCTTAAATTTGACCTGAACCAATTGACCTATAACCTGACATACGGTGACCTAATAGCCTTTTCTTCTCCTAACAACACATTATAGTATTAAATTGACTAATGACTATGCATCCGTTGTGTAAGTGTTTATTTAATTTATTCAGTGTTATATATTTTGCATGCACCACTAGATTTTCTATAGCGAGCATAACAAAGGATTTAATGTATTCTATTCATGTACCCTACTTGAACATGTTGAATAGAATAAATTATGGTTTGTTATGAAACACGCATCTGAGTTACTAGGATACAGTAAACAAAAAATATATAGGGCTAAAATGACTTACTAAAATGGTTTAAAAACACTTTGTATGTAGATATATTTTATAAGTTCAGGACATGAGGTGATGAACATATTTATGTACTTCATAAATTTGCAAGAAAAAAAAGAAGAGGGGTACTGATGAAAATCAGGGTATTATTCCCCCTTAAAATAATATTCAGTGTTGGATGCATGTACCCGTAGAATTCCATCAAGCATATGCCTCTTTTTGAAGGTTAGGGTTCTTGAGGAAAGTGACGAAATGGAAATTAATGCAAAATTACGACATTAATTGGAATGTTTCAGCAAATCCATTACAATATGGCAGTTATACATACATGTATTATTGTAAAACTTAATAATGTTGCAATTTTTGTGGAGTGACCTGCATTAATTTGCTATTCGTATCTTTCATCACAAACGCTCATTCAGAGGTATATGCTTGCAGATGGAATTCTAGTATAATTGTCTTGTAAATTACAATGTTGAAGCAACATTAAAACACATTTCATTCTTGTATTGTGCTTCACTCTCAGCTGTGACTTCAATTTCCCCCGGGAATTTCCCCCAAACATTTACAACATTATTTTGTGACTGCAAATAAAATTATTCCATCATTTCGCTATAGATAATATTAAAGAAAACACCCAAGAATATCATTCTGTTGGCCAAATAAAGACATAACATATTTGTCAAATTAAGACATAACATATTTGTCAAACAAGTATATAGCATTTAACCAAGTGAATTATACGTTATTGTAGATGGAAATCAATATATTTAGCGCAATGCATTCTGGGAATGAGTGAGGTCAACCTCTGGACAACAGTGGTTCGGATGGTGTCAATAACCATTGAAGATATCTCGACACTTCTGAAGGGTACTCGAGTCAAGGATGTTATTATGACCTGCTTGCGGAGAGTCTTTTGAAATCAGATGGTAGTGCCCTATATTCTCAATTTATTAGGAATCATTGGTTAATTTGGGAGTGAGGGTTACTCTATACTAGATGAACCTCTAACCTCATAAGAAATATGAGCTCTGCCCTAACAAAGCTATATCGATGACAGAAATGCTTCGATTATGATGTGTCATAAGTGAGGGTCAGTTTACGTCCAGTGAGATAAATTATACTTAAAAACATAAGAATTATCTAGGCCCCAATTCATCTGATACTTAGTCTAACAATCTCTATAGTCGTTGGTTGCAATATAATTTGGATGCTTATAATGTTTGATAATCTAATTTGGTTGTTTATATTACCTGGTAATATTCTCTGTATTCCAAGGATTGAGAAGGCAAAATACAGAGTACCCTTATCTAAAGCTTAAAAGTCCATATAATGTACTGAGAAATCAATCTAACAAACTAAAAAGACAACTATACAAGACTAACAGGACTTTACCCTTGCCTACATAATAACCATAAATTTAATTTTGATGGATGACTTGCTCTGGCGATGCAATTTACACGGGGACATTTGTTTCCAGCAATATGATCTGAATCAACTATACCTGGGGCCCCCCTATGTGACCTATAAAACCATAACCAGGTAAATACATAACAAAAGTGTGCAAAAGCCATCAACATTCCAGAGAAACTCTCTGAAGAGTGTAGTACTGTCTTGAAAAAATAGCCCCGGTTCTATTTTGAGGAAACTATGAAAGGTCAGAGGTCCAGGGATATTGCCTGGCAAAATTACCAATATACACGAGGACTTTCCCTTGCTGGAAATAAATTTCCAGCAATAGAGTCCTCGTGTAAACTGTGCATATTAGAGTTGAGGCTTTGAGTTGAACCTTTGAATCTGTGGACACAGCGAGTCAATGCAAATGCTTGTAAATTAATTGCTCGTCGAAGAGAAGTGTTTGTGATATTCGTGGTAATGAAGGAAGAAAGGTATAAACATTGTAAACACAAATGCGGTTTATACCTCTTATCTGTTTTAAATATTTACAACGGGAAAATACAAAAATGACGACCACTTGATCGTCGAACTTGTTTTACAGCAATAACACTATGGACCACAATGGCCTCATCCCAATGGCATAGCTCAATAACCTCAATTAAACAATCATAAAGCAAAATTTGACCTCAAGTTTCAGAGTATGAGTTTTGGTACCCAAATTTTCAAAGGTCATTCACTGAATGTGCAAATGTATTGGGGTTAAAGAACTGTGCCTTGATAGATGAACATGTTGTGGATCCTAGTGTAAGTGACATTTAAAACAGTCACTGCTAAAGGCCAAAGACCATTTGCAATAATTGCCGCCAGGTGTCCCTGGATATCGCATAAAAGTAACGGGTCATTCAATCGTCAGCCAATGAGATTGCGATAATTAATGACCTGAAGTTCTCTGTGATTATATTATACTTATGTTTGCTTTTTCTAATACAAAATATAATGACAAAAAAAAAGTTTCATATCGCTTATTCTTTATCCATTTTTATTCATTTAGAACTTGGAACGATAATAATAATATCAATACTTATAAAAGAGTTGAGTCAATATAAATTTGCAGCATTTAAACAATAACACAGATCCTATTGTTTTGATATAGAACTCCAAATTCAAAGAAATAGTGGCCATTCATAGTTAATTAATTTGTAAAATAATCTCTGCTTTTTATTTATCTTTACGTAATGTGCGTTGTTCTACAAAATGGTTCTTTTTAATTATATTGCAAGTCTATTTGCGGAACTAATAATCAAGAATCGCATTATCTCTTTAACATTAAGCGTATTCAACATTTTCAAAAACAAACTACACTATTCAAAGGTAATTACTATAGTTTGGACTTTCACATAAGGAATATTTAAATAGCGCTACTCTCGACAATTGATGGCACTGTAATTAGTCTCAAGTATTTGTTCTTGCAATAAAATGAATGTATCTTAAAACAGAACAATCATTGTAATAACCTGGTGTATGGGGATTGTAACAACGTATGGTGTAATGGCGTAGCTATAGGACACAAACGATGGAGACGTTAAAGATAACATTCTATGGGGAAAAAGCAATGAAACATAGTAAAGATTCAAATTCAGATAATTGTTCTCATGAAAACGCACAGAAAGACAGAAAGAGTAATGGCGCAACCATTGGGTACAACATTGGCTGCAAGATTAATCTCTTTCTATCTCTTTATTTTTTCTTTCTGCCACCGTTCTTCTCCTCTTTTTAATACTGTTTCGTTTTGTCTCCATCCCTTTTCATCCTAACCCAATCTCTGACATTGGTTTGCTTCTGTTTCCGGTTACCTCTCATTTTCGTTCGTTATCTTTTTGTTGTCTTCCTTTCTGTCCTTCAGCTTTGCAATCTCTCTCTTTTGTGTAATCTTTCTCTGTTATTCTTCTCTTTTTTCAACTCACTCACTCATTCACTAACCCTCCATCACTGCGATAACATTTTGCTCTTTTAAGATCACCAACCAAGTTTGCACCATTCTAAAAGCATTCGCCTCAAGCTATGTACAAGATGAGATCTCATGCCCGTCAATAGCTGCAAAGCCAGCCAATCCTAATGCTATGAATCAAAGTACCTGTCTAGTTGTAACAGTCTGTGTTATTGTAGAATTATGTCATTAAATCCACTATATCGTGATGATTAGAATAATATACACTTATAAATACCCAGTGTAATTTGATTTGCGCGAGTTCCCTCGAGATATGTTTTAATAATGAATTTATTTTTAGAAGATTTAATATAACAAATATTTCGTTGCAACGAGTTGCTATTGATAAAATATTGAAATAAATAAGGTTTGGAGGCTTGCAATTCAAATTGTCTTATTTCCTAATAATTGTGTGAACACTGATTATGTGAAACCAATTTTGTCTAAAAAGACACCTCCGAATAAGCATAATGAGAACAAATTTGAGAAAGCAGAATATTGAAATGTGTTCACTGAAAAGCAAACACACCCCATACCCCACATACATAAATATTTATTAGCCATTATAATTATTTGATGGTCCATATCCGGGTTCATACTATAATAGTGTTGGCAGAAACAACTTGAGAAAAAGTCTAGGTACTCTAAGTTTTGTTCTGATACGGCTAGAAAACAAATATAATTTCTGTTTCCCTTTTTGATGTATTATGTTAAGGATTGTCTGAAGATGTGATGTTAAGGGTTATCTGAAGATGTGATATCTTACAGTGCAAATTAGAGCTTTGCCAAACGTTGGTTCCTATCAACAGTCTAAAATAATTATTGGACGAAATTTAACCTATATATTTAGGAAACCAAATTGTTGGTTTCGTTTTTGCCCACTAATTAAAACTATAATTTTGAGTTTCTGCTTGCAATTAACCCATCAGTAAGATACAGGGTTGGTGCTCCCACAAAACCCCAAAAAGGAGACATCTTTAAAATATCATAATGACATTTCTATTAAAACATTAAATATTTTAAATTTCTACTTTATGCACCAACTACTGTATATCACCACTGATCACGTAGTTTAGAGTGTATCTGATATTGTAAATACGATTTGTTTTGTCATTTTAAAATTTAATTTCCACGTGTTTCCTCTTTACAAAATCTTCAAATATTCTTAGTTGATAAATCTTGACATTATTCTTATATTTCACCTTTATATTGACTGTTTCCATTTTATACCTTTTCTGTTATTCTCAGATTACCCACTGGCAGAGCCCACATATGCACGCATATTTTCCTGCGTTGAATTCCTTCCCTTCATTACTGGGTGACATGCTTTCCGATGCTATCAACTGTCTCGGATTCACATGGGTAAGTATTAACTATCAGAGCACAATTCTTTAACCCCAATACAATTATGTACATTCATTGAATGACCTTTGAAAATTTGGGTACAGAAACTCATACTCTGCAACTTGAGGTCAAATTTTTCACTCTTATTATTTGATTGCGTTTATTGAACTAAGCCATTGGGATGAGGCCATTGTGGTCCATAGTGATAAGATTCGAGGAGTTAGTGTAAGAAAATCCGATTTACAATAGCTGCCAGATGTGATATTTTGTGATATATACAATATAGTTTGCAGAAATTATCAAATGTCTGTAGGGCAGCTATTTGCAGATATGGCCTTCTTGCGAAAACATCTCGATTTGTATAGAACAATGATTTACCTGTGGCAATGATAAAAATGATAAAATATCAGATAAAATACCCACGTGGACATGATATTAAAAAATCAATGTAAACATTTGGAGCCATAGTGTGGAATATTTGATTTTAATAATATCGTTTTCTGACTAAACTATTCATCAACATCATATTTATGGACAATTAGTAAGATCTTATTTTCCTCAAATTAGCAAATTTTGTGCAATTACAAGTTTTAAAGACAAGCCAACTAAACAAAAACACTAAAAAGCTGAAACTCCAATATTTTTTATTTTTATCATCTCAATGCTCATGTATCATTCAACATAAACAAAGCACTATTTTCAAGGACGAGAACAGGTTCAAACTTTCAGGAGTCTACGGGTCTGTGATCAGGTCAAAGGTTAAACATTAAGGTCATGACCTTATGATACAGGTCAAACAGTCTCAGTCGCTGATGAAAGATGGAGTTCTATCTGAAAATTCCGAAGTAGGAATTAAAGCCATATTGTTACTTGTAACATTTGCTGAGGAGGACGCTCTTAATGCTTTTCTAAATTCTGATTGTACTTTAGTAAACAAGCATAGTACCCGGCAAATATCAAATATTAGGTGCTGTTATTGTGACAAATGCTGAGATTTGAAATAAAACGTTGGAGTACGTCGTTTAATATTACGATCGAAATAATGGTCGAACGCGTAAGGATTAGATGTTCACAATACTGTACGTACATGGCGTGTGGGAAGATCATAACACATCAAAAGGACCGACATCGGTCACAATCGACAGAGTGACATGCATTGGTAACATATATGCGTTGGAATTAAATAGTGGTTTTCTTTGCTTTGCCTGGTCAGTTTAGGTCAAAAATTGAAAGGGTACATATCCAGGGTACAGATCCAACAGTGAAACTAACATTTTGTGGAAAAGAAATATTATATGGAAATGTACCAATAATGGCTTTAATTTCTTGCGTAAGTTGCGTTTGCACAAAAGTTCAAATTTTAACCTTTAATACAACCAACACAGATTAACGCGGGAGATGAACTTTCATGAAAAGTGCACTACCGTCTCATTTGTACAATTTGATGCTTAAATTTATAATCTTTACCAAACATTTTGATATGTAAGTCATTACTATTGACAAAATGCAGCTGCTGCGGTGTGTCCTTCCGTAAAAAAAAATCTACAAAAAGGTTTGAAGTATTCTTCACCAAGATTGAATTGTACGTCCTCAGATTTCAATTCAATGCGCGGGAAATAGGTTGTATTTTTTAACATTGCATTATTCCGTAATTGACCAACATTTTATTACAATCATTGTGTTGTTCGTAAGGTAAAGGATGGTTTGGATATAGAAAGTTGCATACAGATTCTATAAAATTAGCAGTGCAAAAGTGGTTGCAGTTTCTATAAAACTAACACAGAGTGTATCAAATAAAGTATATAGTTTGAAAAATGCCACTAGATCAAAAGGTATGAGGTATTTGGTCAAATCCTATAGTTGATAGCTGAACTAACATCATTGTGCTGTTCGTAAGCATGGTAAGGTAAATGATGGTTTGGATATAGAAAGTTGCATAAAGCTTCTATAAAATTATCAGTGCAAAAAGTGGTTGCAGAAAACTCGTTAAAGCATATACAGGGTGTATACAATATAGTTTAAAAATGCAACTAGATCAAAAAGTATGAGGTATTTGGTCAAATCCTATAGTTTATAGTGCAGTTATGTCCACGGCAAATTCACCGTGACCTTTCCAGCCATAAACCCGCTTAGCATGCTTAGTGAAGATTAAACCGAGATATGCGGTACTTAACCATTATAGTAATCGATTGTCCAATGCAAATTTATTACCACGTGATAATATTAATCCAATGAGCGATTGAATTGTCCGCTACGGTCGACTAATCCAATCGATAATGACGCTATTGACATGTACGGGCGGAGCTCCACTGACCCGAGTTTTGGGGTATTTTTCAATGGTTTGCTGTCATTTACTCATCAAGGCGGTCCCCCGTTATTATAAGGACTATACTATAATAATGATTTAAAGATTGACATATAGAGAATAAACCATACTTGATTGACAGAAAGTATTAAATTTGTACCTATTACGGTTTCGTGACACCCCTCTTCCAAATGCGACCAAGCCAGGGCGGCCCGGTGAAGCAAAATGTGCATTGGAATAACACGGGAGTTTGGATATAGATGGTACCCGGGAGATGGTAGAATTTCTTCCTCATACAAATGTATGGTCCCCCGTTAGTAAAGCTTGTACTGGGTTGAAAATTCAGATATTTTGAAAAGAATAAGAAATTATTGAAACATAGTAGGGGTCAATTGCCTATTGTGAGTGCCCCTGAGTTGTGTGCTTACATGTAGGCAACAATAACTGCATGATGTGATAACTGAACGAACAATCCTCTCCTCCCACAACTGTAAAATCATTGGCGTGTGACCATTAATAAGGATTCAGTGACTATTTTTGTGAGCAGTTGAGCAAAGTCAATTAAAATCAAAGCAACGTAAAGATCACATGTTAAACCAGTTTTCCACATTGGACATCAGGAGATCTTAGGTGCCATTTCACTTGGTGTTTCAAAGCATAGCAATCACACGATTGCCAAACAATTCTGCAAGGCATTCTGTCAATTACTGTAAATAAAGCGCGAAAAACTGTGATTTTCATGTTATTTGACTTTGCGCAATTGCATTTTTATTCGGCTCACAAAAATAGCCACCGAGTCCTTATTTATGGCCACACTCCAGTGATTTTACAGTTCTTGGAGGACAAGTTGTTGGTTCAGTTATCAAGTAAAGAATTTTGATCAAATACCCGATACTTTTTAATCTAGTGCCATTTTTCAAACTGTATACTTTATTTTGATACACCCTGTATGCTGAAACAAAAATATTTTTAAAATGTTATAAACGTGTTTAGATTTTGGTGAAAACGTAATTTAAATGACGGTCATGAAAACATTTTTGAGACGTTTTAAGAACACTACAACAACATGTTTCGTATTTTATAGAGGTCATAACAACATTTTAAAGACATTTTAGATGAAAAACACCACAACAACATTTTGAAAATGTTTTCAAATGTTATTGTTTTCAAATGTTTTGCATCAAGTTTTTAAAAAATGTTTCTTAAAATAATGTTATAGAACGTTTTATACCCTAAACCGGACAATAAAACGTCTTCTGTATAACGTTTTTTGTTTGCTTGATGTACAAAGATGCAAATTGCATTTTTATTCACCATCACAACCCACTCATCACAACTATAAATTTTGCTGTACGTAAAGAAATGATGGTGTGGACGTGTTAAAGTTGATTGTACTAATAAAACTCATTAGAGCAGGTATCAGACGCACATTATATCATTATCCTGTTAATAATACTTTACTAATACCTTTTAAAATTATTATCAAATGTTATTAGCGAAACAGCTTTTAAAGACCAAAACGTCAAGTCATCCACATATTATGTAACAAGTGTCATGTAATTATCTAGATTTTGATATACAGGGTATATCAAAATGATTGGTACCCATCAATTTTGATGTTTATTGAAAAGCCTGCCTCTTCAAAATGCAACATTGAATACTCTTGAAATGTACAGAATGTATAGTTTATGACTTGTTTTATGACAATCGATCTACAAATTATTTGGATCTTATGTTGAATTTTGATGTATCAGAATCATTCATTAGCAAAATAAACACTTCAACGCGTTGTAGTGTTTATCAATATCTTAATTCCAATATTGCATTGATAACAACGAGGGAAATCACACCACTCTTCGTCATACATAAATTCTCCCAGCCACATTTCCCTAACATAATAAATAAAAAAAAAAGAAATTAAATTTCGGCACAGGTGGGGCTCGAACCCACGCTGCACTGCGCCGCTATCATTTATACAGTATCGACATATCACCAGCGCCTTAAACCGCTCGGCCACATGACTTGTTGGTGTCATCGTGAAAATTTAAACATATAATCGCAACTTCATTACTTTAACATACCACATGACAAGCAAAGACAAAAAACGTACCATATTTTGGAGTTTTATTTGTTTAGAAACATTAATGTGTATTAATAGCGCTCAATTGTTGATAACTGCATGTTCTACATACAGAAATCCGACAATAAATGGGCAGCTATACATGAAGAGCTTTGTTTCAAAACCCCTTACATCCACTTGCCCAATTTTGAGAACACATCAAAAGATCATCAAAATAATCACTGATATAAGGTATTTTTCAACAAAAAGCAGTTTTTGGCAGGATACTCATCCTACCCAAGCATCCCGCCAAAAACTGCTTTTGTTGCACACCCCCATATATCAGTGATTTTTGATGATTTTTTTTGATGTGTTCTCTAAAATGGGCAAGTGGATGTAAGGGGTTTTGAAACTAAGCTCTTCACATGCACAATACATTTTCGATTTGAACTCGCTGAGCTGCTCCGGCTGCACGTGCTATACTCCTATATATACCGGGTATATACATGTGGGTCTGGATTTTTGCAATTTATAGGAGAAGTCCACGTAGGTCCCCAAAGTTGCTTTCAGATATTAAAAGATTAGATTCCCATAAAGACGAAACAGTAATCTTTATAGTTGGGACCTACGTAAATTTTACATAACATTTCACCATCAATCCAGTGTTCATTTCAACTAAATTCAGAAAATATTTTGGCGTATCTAAAATTGAAATAAAATTCTCTGCTTTCTAAACCACATAAACTGTAGCACCATTGGGTATCACGAATCGTCATATATGATGTACAGTTAATATTTAAATATTTTTTATACATATGATGCTTCGGTTTTTACACAAAAATTATTTCATTGAAAACCCTCCCACTCGGCTATTTTAAAAAGGTAATCAGGCTTCCTCAGCATGTGCAAGAAAAAAGCATTAACATTTTTCTTATTCTAGCAGCCTTTTAGAAATACTGGTGAACGGCGTCCACTGCTGTAGAGGGAAATAGCAGCGTTGATAAAGTTGAAGCCCATTATTCATATACAGGGTGTCCCAAAAAAAAGAGGCCCCACATTGCGCCCTCTTTTTCTCCTATTTCTGAAACGCTGATCAAATATATTTTGGTATGTAAAGAAACCCTAAATCGTTAGCTTTAATAAACCAAAACAAAGACAAACTAAACAGCCCTTTTCATGGCTACCTTTTATTCCAAAAAGAGAAATGACTTATGTTGTCAATAAAAAGAAAGCAAGAAACGTGAAAAACATAAGTAATTGCAAGTATAGCAAAAGAAGTCCCATCCCACATCAATTTCGCCCAAATTAATGACACTTAACAAAATCCATAACCCATAAGCCCACCGGTAAAGCCCATTCCCTTAAATAAAGTTGTTATTTTATAAAGTTATCATCGAGGAATGTTTTATATTCATGCATGGTATATGCACTTTTCAATCTTTGAAGTAGCCAAACCTCCTCCGTGGACAGAGTGAAAAACGGATACATTTCTTTAAAAGGACAATCTTCAAAAGTTATGAATTTGAAATAATTGTTTTGGTTTATTAAAGCTAACGATTGAAGGTTTCTTTACATACCAAAATATATTTGATCAACTTTTCAGAAATAGGAGAAAAAGAGGGCGCAATGTGGGGCCTTTTTTTTTTTGGACACCCTGTACAAACTTCAGACAATGTTACAGATTTATTTAGTCGATGAATTTTAGAAAATGCCTTTAAAATCAAATGATTTAAACATGGAGGTATTCTCTACCTCCATGGTTTAAAATATAAACGGTTATACGTTTCCTACTCACAATTTAATCGTATACAATTACTTTTTCCATAGGCATCAAGCCCGGCTTGTACAGAATTGGAAATGGTAGTCACAGACTGGCTAGGTAAGAAATATCTTTAAAATTATTCGATAGCAAAACTTATATTTAATGCGATTTTTTAAATTCAATTGTTACCGAATTTATTCCTTGTTACCGAATTTGTTCCCCAGTACCTAACCTAATGTTTTAAAAGTAATAATAATAATGATGATGAAGATAATGATCATAATGATAATAAAGATAATTATATTTTGTAGAGCACAAGATGTATGGGCCTCAAAGCGAATAAAAAGATTACAAAGCATATACTTACAGAGCATTGCATACATTACAATACATTAAAATACAAATTAATAAGCAATTCAGCATTATAAAAAATAATTTCAAAAAAATGAGTCTTTATTTGCGTTTTAAACACTTTGACAGAGTAATAGCTTAACCATTATTAATAGACCAAAATGCATGACAGTTTTAGTCGCTATTCCGTGGTCTACTTTATGGGTGTGAATGGAAAAGGTCTTATATGAAAGATAAAATTATTTGTTTGGGCCAGACATAAATCCCTAAGAAAATAAGTAGCCAATTATGACCAAAAAAACCCAAAAAATCAGTGCATTTAGTTGCACATTGAATATGTGTGAAAAGGACATAAACTTAATCCTTGTAATTGGATAACTGTAGGCAGTGCATACATGCCTATATACTTTCACACGAGGGCAGCAAAACATAGGCTATTGTCATTGACAACAAGATGGCTGCCCCCACAACAGCCAGCAGTGATTCTGAAACTAAACATGTTTGTGCTATGCATGTTGTTCCTGGCACAACAAGTGATTTTCTGAGGTTTTCGGAAAAAAGTTGGAGCAAGTATATCTCTTGTGCTGAACGATGGGTGAAGCTGGTGGACCGGGAAGAGCACAAAGTAGCTCAAAATGCTGGGGAAGTCCTGGGTGTCGAATTCGACTCCAGTGCTGTCAGAACTGTAGACTACAGATTTCCGGATGCAGAATCCAAGGTAAGCATATTTTTATTGTCATAATTTATATAAAAATAGGCCTATAAGCTTACAATATATAAGTGTTGCCACACAATCATGACAATCAAGTCTGTTTAGTGTGGCATCAATGCCATCATGTATTCACACAGTGCATCCATGGACCATGGCTCGTACTTGTACATTTGCGAGAAGGCATCATCAATATTATCATGTACACTGATAATCATAATACTTCCGAGGCCTGTGGTGAAAGTGCAGACTACTGGGCCAACGCTATCGCGTGATCACTCACATACATAGCGGGTAAACGTGCGCGCCTAATCGCGCGTTTTACGCGATAAGAACAAATGCAGTAATTACAACACCCATACCCAGGGGGTACACTTGACATGGCCCTAATATGTGTGAGTATTACCAAATCATAATTGTTCAGAATTCCCAACATGAATATGCCACTGATAGCTGACATCCTGACAAATTTGCTGTTAGAGCAAAATTGTAATGTATCATATCATTGCTTTGTAGTACGGTACCTGTGTAATGTGACGGAGTGTCCACCGTGACACAGCGTCCGTAACAATGAAATTATATTCATTGCTATTCATGCACGGAATAAGCCGCAATCAATATGATCAATGATTCATGAACATATGAATAGATTCTCTTTGTTTATAGGACGCTGTAACACTAGGACAATTTATGTTATGATACTGATTACTGGCGGTACACATGCATAGTTTGCTACGTGTTTATGAATACTAACTCGTTCCATCCCCCGATCATCACAGCTGTCGATGCCTGGTTTGTGGACAGATATTTCGATCAACAGTCCGATTAAACCCCTGGATAAAACCGTTGCCAAACAATTCAAAACAAGAATTTTTGTAATAAAAAAATGGGTCAATTTATAAGAATATTTCGTTATTAGGATTAGGAAATTAAACTAAAGCAGATTGTCAACAACAAAAAATTATTGACAGGTTCACGTAGCAATGTGCCCAATTCAAATAGTGCTAGAAAACCCATGAAACAAGCAATTGCCAAGATTTGCGATTTTCAAATTTAATGTTTGATCTATAAATTTGTAATATCTTTCTTAAATCAAAATGTTTTGAAATAATAACTAGGGTGTGCTGACTTGCACAATACCCATGTGCAATTCATCACCTGAATACGGTGTCTTAAGGTTACACGAAGAAACGTATAAAAAACGTATAAAAGACGTATAAAGTTGTTCTCTAAAACCGCGTTTTCTCAGCAATCAAATATCGCAGTGAGTCAAATGTTGGTGCATGGATGTATCTTAACATTATTTTTGTTTGTTTATACAAATTTTTAGAATCCGTTTGAAAATCCTTCGTTTAAATCATATTTACGCACCATGTTCACAAGATCAAAAACACGTTCCATGCATTTTTTTTCAAATATTCGCTCCGTATAAAACTACGCCGAGTGATTGTTTTCTCCTTTTTTGTATTGTACTACAAATCGACCAAAGAAATATTGTTGCCATGGGGAAGAACCAAAAACAGTACCGATTAAATTTTATTAGCCCGTTTTTGGGAACAATTTTCGAGAATCTTGTACCACAAAACACTGTTATGTTACATTATCGATATCTGGATTGTGGAACATTAATTTTGATTTCTAACTGCCTACATTATTTCTCAAAAGTATGTCGATTCCTTTACCATTTGAATTTCACTCCAAATTTAAGCTACTTTTGCAAAAATCGAGGTTTTTCGCCATCGATACCTCCGACATTTACAGCGGTGATGAGATTGTTTATCATAAGAGCCTGGTATGCACTATTCCATAATAGTCAGTTTGAGATCAATCGATTTCACAGATCACTCAGTAGCTCAATCGGTTAGCGCGCTGGACTTACGTTCGACTATATAATACTATAGTTTTGAGCTGGAAAACTTTGGTACGTGTTCGAGTCCCTATGTGGTCCATTCCATCTATTTTATTTTATTTTTCTCTCACTTTTTTCTTGTTCGTTTCTTTCTTTCTGACTGCAGCGATTGATTGTTTTTGCCTGTTTTTTTCATTATATAATTCAGGAATTTTTAGGCTATATATAGGCGCGGCCTATGAATATATTTTTACAAATTAGATTAACAAAATATTGGTTGTTGGTTTTGTTACTGTTGTTGTAGTTATTGTTGTAGGCCTATATATTGCATAATCAGGGTATAAATATAGGCATACTAGATATTATAGCCTATAGAAGCATTGATTTATTTCCCGACAAATATCATCCAGGATAATTTTAAAAATTGAAAATTTAGAAAATCCAAAGGAAAATTGCCGAAAACGGCTGCCCACAATCACCCCCCCCCCCATCAGCCCATATGGTCCTATCATGGTCGCCCCTTCCCTATCCCTGCAACATTATAGGATGACTCACGAGCCGCGGTTTGTCCGTGGCCCTAGTTCAGATTGATACACTCTTGTACGCGTGAGTTCATTCTTTTCTGCATGGCTGTTTCCATTATTAACTTACGCCCCTCTGGAATCAAGCCTTGAAAATCAATTGTATTTAACCTTAATTGTCAAATTAAGAAAATACCGGCATATGCTTTTTATTCTTCATAATCAAGATTCTTATTCTTAATTCTAACGTTTTACCAGTCGATTGACCGGAGGTCACTGACTGGTTCTTTTTCTCTAACTTCAAGTTGAAATGGTTCTGTCAGGCAATTATCATATCAGTTGTCTTCTTGCTATTAATAGTACCCTTTACATTTGATTTCTCTTGTGTTGTTTATTTTAGAATATGCATATTGGCTTTCATTCTGATTGCCGTAGAAGATTCTGCGATGTGTCCAAGATTGATTTGGCAGAGCAGGGGGTAGAGAGAGCAGCCCAGAAACGTACAGCCACCGCAAGTACAAGTACAGGTACAAAACAAATTGTCTGTAGTAGTAGTACGTTTACTCTACATTCATGTTAGTTTAATATCATTTTAACTCATAATATTTTTAATCTAGTCAACCACACAACATAAATGACAGCCATTGAAAAAATCACTGACCATCCAGGATTCAAACCTGGGATCTCCGCTTTAGTAGTGCGACGCTCTATGAACTGGATTTTCAATAATTTTTTCACTGGCTGTCATTATGTTGTGTGGTTGACTAGATTAAAAATATTATTTCATGTTTATTTACCCACACGTTTGAGCTTTCTCTCTGTGTAATGTTAACTCAATTATTCTGAAATGTATTAAAGGAACATCACAACTTTGACCAGGTGTTTTTCATCAGGGGAAAAAAATGTTTCTGCTGACATCGAAAATGAAAATAACTTCCACTTACAGGAATCGAACCTGTCCGAACTATTGGGATTGAAGTCACAACAGCTGGAACCACTACTAGTACTACATTGCAATATTGATTACTTGTCATGTATAATTAACACATGTTTTTCAGATCAATCTAAATTTGATTTTTCTGCTGTATGCATATTGAGCTGATGATGACAGAAATGTTTTGTGCAAATACCATCACATCTTGAGATATTGAACATATAATGTACCTAGATATTTTACAAAAAATATTGCACCAGAAAGTATTTCTACCAGGACATAACACTCATTTTATGCACCATACCAAATATTATTATTTTCAAAAGAATTTTTCCTCCATTTGTTTATCTATTTCTGCAGATGTTCAAAATCTTGGTGAAGGCTCGGGAGGCAGCACAAAGCCCAAGGTAAGAAGGCTGCGTTCTTCAAGTTCATTTCTATCTTCCTCTACTGTAATAGCACACATACTCCCCCCAATCTGTATAATTAATGTAAATACTGTCAGGTGAGTAAATTGAAAGTTCTGCAGCTTGGCTGGTTTAACTTTCCCTTTTTCTTTGAAGCTACTAACAGCATCACATCCTGTCAAGCAGTGGAGACCTATAAGGCAGTTGGGTTTTTTTCTTGCCCAAGGTTCACACATGAGGCATCTATAGTGGAAATTAAATTTTAATAAAAAATCGAATCCATCCAAATTCAATTCTTGCCTCAGGGAGCAGTTCACATACAAGTGAATAACTATGTGCAACGGAGAACAAGAAGTCATGTGTATAAGCAACAGACTGTAAAAGGAGCCTTGATCACTTTCAAACTGGAAAAATGGACACTTAAGTTCAGATTGAAATCCTTGTTGTATCAGTTTTTCGAGGTACCGGTATGCAAAATGTTTTATTTTCAGATTTTTACTTTCTATTCTTTCAGGTATACCAAGTTCAAGATGGGCAAGCACAGAGAAGACTGAGGCCATGCCACCAAACCAAGACTCCCTAAAGCAGCACATTATGCGAGCTAATTACCAGGCAGCAGTGTATAAATCAGCCCTTGACCTGTTCCCTGACATTCCATCACCCCATGGAAGAGGATGGATAGTAGACGGTGAGAGTATTGCTATACATTGGACTGACCTAGCACCAGCACCTGATAGCATACTAGAATTTGTGCATTGTGACTGTAAGAAGACAAAATGCATACAAGGTGGATGCTCTTGTTTGGAAAAAGGACTCCCATGCACTGATCTGTGCAAGTGTGTATCATGTGAGAACACTCCTCAAGAATGTCTAACAAATGATGGGGATGACAATGATGAAGATGATGACAGTGATAGTGAAAGTGAAGACTGAAACCCTTTAAAGTGCCTTGATTTCAGGAGAATTGGCCAGTTTTGTCCTACAGACAAGTACAATTTCAAGTTATGCATTAACAGTAATGCATAGTCATCACATCCAACTAGTTGCATTTCCGATTTAAAATCAGTTTATTGTGATGCTGCAATGTGAATGTGGTGTATCATGATCAGAGCTATAGGTCTCTAATGCATAGTCATCACATACAACTAGTTGCATTTCCGATTTAAAATCAGTTTATTGTGATGCTGCAATGTGAATGTGGTGTAAAAATACATCATGATCAGAGCTATGGACCATGAAGATCTATCAAAGTCACTTTTAGGTCTCAAAAAATCATGTCTGGATAAATGTGTAAGTTATGGTATCTGTATGATATGGCAATATCTGAATCAGAGGAACCTCTTTGACACAACTTATGGGGCACACATTTTAGTTTGTGTTTTCAGATTCAGAGGTAGAGGTGGTTGAGCGGTCTTGCGCACTGTACCGTCGGCCGGGTGTTTCAAAAAATCGTGGGTTCGAGCCTCAATCGAAACCAGGATTCTTTGCTACCCCAAAAGGTTCCTATCTAGGTCAGAAATGCTGTAATTATATCATACAAAATTCAGTTGGGATACAAAGATTTTTTTCTGAGGCTTTGGGCTATAAATTTGATATAATTACAGAATTTCTCCTCTACCCCATCCACTGTGTGTAATGTACAGGCTAGTACATGCAGTGAATGACCGGTGCGCCGTGGTTCGGAAAGTCACGTTAAGCTGTTGGACCCGTGTATTTGGCAGTTGCCTTGAACATGTTTAAAGTTACTGGCCTTCGTCAGTAGGGAGTTATCCCAGATCAGTTACCTGTACAAGTACCCGCAATTCTAGGCTCAGGATCGTGCATAGGTAAACTTTCCACATAAAGCCTAGGTTGCAACTATAGCTCATCACCAGGAAGGAAGGATTGTGTGTTATCATTATCTACTTATTACATACAAACTCAGTGCCAAGGATTTGAAAAACAAATCATTGTAATCAAATGTTTTGTGTTCACGAGGTTCCACTGTATTCTCAAACAAAAGTGTTTTCAAAAACATAAAAATGATGTTCAATGCTGTGAAACTTTGATTTGGTGCAAAGAAGATCAAAATGATAAAGAAGAAGCAAAAATAAAAACAACATAAAGTGCAAAGTAAGATATTGTTGCCTCTGTATGTCTCATTTTATTATATACTGTATGGTAAGTGTTAAACATATACCAATTGCTTGGAAAAATGGTGAGCGCGAGTGGTATGTTGTATTTAACTACCTGTAATCCTACCACAGCCCCCCCCCTCCTCCCACACATACCACCACCACCAAAATACTCTATTAAGGTAACAAAATACTGTAATTATTGATAAAATATATTATAAAGAACAATAATTTATTTTTTTCTATGTTTTTTGTAGAAGCAGTAATATTTAGTAATATTTTAATACCGGTGCTCCTTGAAAAAAGGAATTTCCATCATATTATTAAAAAGCCCGATATCGTTCGAATTGGCCGTTTTTTTTCTTTAGGGATTTTTACACTGCTAATTGTACTCATTTTGTCCATTGATTAATGTGGTTTCCAAGTACACCCAGCAAGTGGACCACGGAATTCATTTTCTGGACATATATAAATACCATGCATTTTGGTCTATAATGGCGAGATTTTAAAACTGTTTAAAGGCAATTCATTCTAAAAGCAGGGTCGAGCAATTTCTATTTAAAAGGTTCTTTCAGTTTTGTTGAAACTTGAGTATAGAATATGCGAATAAAGATTTGTATGAAGATCTTAAAGTCCATGCCTCCAGCTGTGTGGCTATCATTAATTATGCATACCGGTAATGAGAGTGTTAAGTAAAACAGGCCAATAGATGGCAGCAAACAGATTTTAGTGTACTGCCACATGAATTGGGTCGGCGGACCGTGCCTTTAAAAGTCTGGAGAAAATCTGGTATGTTATGCGCGTTTCAATTGGAAGCCAGTGCAGTTGATACAGACAGGGTGACAAAAGAGCTATGATATAGACGTGCAGCAACATTGGATTTGAGCATGTTGGAGTTCTTTTCCCGGGTTCTTTTCAAGGAGTCCATATATATAATCACAAGAGTCCAGTTACGAAGACATGCATGTAGGAGACAAAAAGTGGTGATGATGGCGTGCCTTTAATTCTGGCTCGGGTTTTTGCCTTAATTTGCCTGACATTGTCTTTGAATTAATATTGTGTAATTTACAACGGATTTTGTTATGGTTGTGAACATTTTGTTTGATGTTATAGCCTATATTTCTTATTATCATCCTGGATGAATTGTTTAAAGTGAGATACTGTTCTCCTATTGCGCACAGGGTAAGGGGCTGTGCAATAATTATGAGCCCTGGGGGGAGGGTAAAATTGGGGGGGCAAGAAATTTTGGCGAGACGAAAGGGGGGCAAGCAATTTTGGCAAGCCGAGAGGGGGGGGCAAGCGATTTTGCACGCATTCACAGGGCACCTTTTTAATAAAATGCTTTAAAAAGGCTTAGGAAAACGGTACGGAAACGCTTAAATATGCAAATTTTCCTGCTCGCTGCGCTCGCAACATACATCTAGACCATTTAAAGTTTGGAGTTTGGGATCCCAAAAATTTGCCATGTTCAAGGGGGGGGGGGCAAAGAATTTTTGGCGGGCCGAGAGGGGGGGGGGGGGCAAGGGATTTTTGGCGGGCCGAGGGGGGGGGGGCAAGGGATTTTTGGCGAGCCGTTCGGAAATTTTCCCCCCCCCCCCCCCGGGGGGGCTGATAATTATTGCACAGCCCCTAAGGTAAACAGTCAACCAGGCGTTTCCATGTTTTGAAAGTGGCGGCGAGGTCTTTGTCATCAACTGTATCTGCCCCACAATTTAAATGCAGTAATACAGGGAGTGGATAATTGTTTTGATATTTGGCTCCACTGGGAATTGACCGGGGACCTCTTGCACCAGAGTCAAAGACCTTGGGCAACGCTGTTCTTTAAATCGTATCGTGTATTTATTTCTATTTCTAAGCAGTAACATTTATTCTCATTAATAGTTCCAAGGGTTACAAGAAGGCCATATCTACAATAGCTGCCATATATACATTTGATAATTTCTGCATTCTATTATTGTACACATCTAAAATATGACACCCGGCAGCTTTTGCAGATGGGCGATCTTGTACTTTTGTTGTGTTTGTGTTATCAGAGTAGAAACCACATTTTAATGTTCTGCGTGCTAGTCACAGGCTTCAACATAAAAAGGTCCAAATTTCGAAATATTTTATCAAAATATCACAAGCCAATGCTAGGCTTATTTGTACTCATTTTAATGCATTTTTCATACTGAGTCCAAATATGGTCATGACATTTTTGAATTACAAAAAATTTAAACTTGTCGTCTGCAGTCGGCACCCGTACCCGCGTGAATAGAGTTTACGTTTTTCTAAGTACTTTTATAAGTTCACCCCGTGCACTTCATCACATTATTTCCTTTCCAAGCTTTCCTACAAGAATCGATTGTACGAACCTATACCTTTGCTTGATAAAGATAGAAATCGGACAGGTGAAAATATAGTGAATCATGCTGACAAGCCAGATAAAACAAATCGTCTTAAAAACAACCTTCAGTGAGAGCTGGATTCATTAGTACAATCTTTGATATACACTTGTCAATGAATGCTATTCTATGATTCTAGCTGTATACAACATGAACTATAATACTATTATATGACTTCAAATCAAGAAGGTGTTTAGATTTAGCCATTGGCAAAATAGATGGTATTGAAAGTAGTCCCACAATTCCCTGCCTAAATTTGTATGAAATTTAGTCGGTCACCCATCTTTGCACAGTATTTTTTGTGGGGCCTCAGGTCACATCATCAGGCATGTCCTTCTGATATCACATAATTTTGATTTGTTTTTAAATTCGCGATATAATACAAGTTATTAAAAATTTACATATTTGATATTTAACAGTGCTCGAAGTAAATTTTATAAAACTAACGATATGTAAGCGTACTTTTAGGGATTCAATCATGTTTCACCGTTGTTCATCACCGATTAACAATGATGCGTCCGCGTTGTCTGCGTGGTTTACTTCGCGAGGGGATCGAGCGAAGTAAACCACGCAGACGCGCCGGACGCGAGTCACGCGTGAATACGCAAATGTCGATGGTTAATGCATGAAAAGAATCTTGCAACAGATTATACTGATTAGATGCCACAATGAATTATGGTGCATGATTTTCCCCTTCGGACATAAAAAGGAAGTTAATGTCCTAAAGAATAAAACACACCCACGTACGTGTGATCATTCTTTCTTTTCATTCCTGACATTTTTATAAAAAAGAAAAACAACAACCCGCCTAGAAAAGATCAATAAAATCATTGCGTGGCCACCTGTTTTCGACGTAAATTGCGGTCAACGTTTTTTGACGGAAAGCTTAAATGGGCTATTCGATTTAAAATTCACACTTCCCCTGTGGAATATTTACCTAAAGTCTTCTACAGATGGAGTATGAGTTTCAAATAGAATAGACAGTTTGGTAACTTAAAATACTCACTCCAGTTGTGGAAGATATAGGTAAAGCCATAATACAGGGGAGGCATGGGTTTCAAAATGATTAACTCTGACCAATTACATTTGAAAAACATACTCCCCCTGTGAAAAATATTTCCAAAATCTTCCACAGGGGTAGTGTGGATTTCAACTGGAATAGCCCTATTTACGCACTAATCATCTCCTTATCCTTAAGATAAAATAATTATGAAGCTGCAAGAATAGCCCATATACAATATCTGCCAGGTGTCATATTTTTAGATGTGTACAGCATAGAATGCAGAAATTGTCAAATGTCTATAGGGCAGCTATTGCTGATAGAGCCTTTTTGTACTTTCATAGAGGGTTAACGTAAGTGCAAGTAGGGCGATATCTGTAATAGCTGCCAGGTACAATATAGAATGCAGAAATTGTCAAATGTCCATAGGGCAGTTATTCCAGATACGGTGTTTTCCCACTAATCTCTTCGCATGTCCATGTAATGAATTAAAATATAGGAAATTACAAGACAATTTGATAGAGTGTCGTGTCGACTGTTGGTATTCTATGTTGATCCTTTGGCGATGCAATTCCAGTGTGAAAATAATCACGAATAATCATAATGGAAAGTTAACCTTATACTTTTTACTTGCTTGATATTAAAATAACTGTCTTGGCTACATGTAGTTTGAAATCTACTCAACGAAGTTTTTAAGCTTCCTTTTATGGTTACATAACACATTCAAGATGTTTAAAACCAACAAAACAATTTCACGGCACTCTGGTGATATTGAAGATGATATGTGACCTGAGTAATTTAATTTGATTATTTATCTTTGTTTACAATTTAGAGTTATTTCATGAGTGATGACAGTTTTGGGAATTCCCTCTCATGCAAATCAAATTGAATCATATGTAATTATGGATTGTGGGGAATCCCCTGTTCTCTATACAATGTTCAGTGTATTGCATCATTAGGGGAATCCCCGACATTGTAAAGTGAATATGGCATCATGTTGGGAAAACCCACAGGAAGTGATGTAATGTGAAAGGTTAATGCTTATAATTGTTCTTGGGAATTTCCCAGATTACATCATATTATTGTGAAAATATCAATTGGCTATTAATATATTGGGATTTTTCCGTGTTTGGGATATAAGCAAATGTAAATACAATTCTACACAGTACAGTGTTGTTTTGGGCTAGTAATAGTGTGCTTACAATCCAGTTGCCTTCAAAGAAAGGAAATTGCGAACCGGACATATCTAATGTAGTCAATGTACTACTATCCAGTGATATTGGAGAAGATCTAGAATACGTTAAAGTGCGTACCTCTTCCAAGAAAGGAACATATGTATATGTATACTCTTCTGTCGACTTGCTAAAGTCTTGTTTATGAATACAGGCCTGTTTTCCATTAGAAATTGTGTGGAAGGTGAAAAGAACACCATTTTGAAGATAGACAACTGTGCGAGAATTTTATGCAAAAGATATAAAAGTCTTCAGTGGACTTCGCTGAATAGTGATCTTCGCAGGACAAGTGAATCAGGATATACATCAATTGAACTTATAATCAACTACAAGATGAAGGTTGCTGGATAAGTAACTTTGCTAAAGAGTGTATTTATATATATGATTGATTGTATGTGTTTATGTTGACTCACTGAAGCATTGTTAAACCATACTTTTCTTTTGATTAAAAGACTCAGATATTGTTAACTTAATTAATCAGTGTGTTTTGTTGTGCATTCTGAAGTGAATTAATTGGTTAAGAGGTGTTTTGGCCTTGAGTCAGATTAACGACTCGTAATAGTATTAAATAATGGAGTCAAATTTCAAATTTGCTGAAATTTTAAATTGATACCAACGCATTTCTCTCATCTCATGCTCATGGATTAAGGACACGTATAGTTTGACCTATAGTTCTTGAGTTATAAGCATAGAGGCCAAATGTCAAATTTGAGCACTCAATGCAATGCGGATTGATTTAGTATTGCTCCCGTTTCAAAATGGCGGACTCTTCTGTGACCCAAACGGGCGTCGGCAGTGTCAGAAATAATAAAGGTGTTTATAGCCAGCCACAAGTACCCATCATTTTGGACGGACAGTTTGCTCCTGGGACAGGCAAGATTAATGCCTCTGGCAGACGCTATATTCTATAAATAATGTTGGAATAAGTTCTGTGAACTCAAAACAAGACCAGACTAATAAATCAAGGCTAGCAACAGCTGTTTGAACTGACGTAGCCCCCAGAAGGTGCAGAGGTCTGGTTTATATTTTTAAAGACACATTTTGGACACGGAGTTTTGGTGAAAATGGCAGGCAGTCGGGCACGTGACAAATCCTAGCTAAGACGGTAAAACCCTTCCCCATATCACTTCGCCTGATGAAAATACTAATTTTGGTATCAAGTATCATATTTTTGCTCATTAACCCCGGTGAAAATTAAGGTCTGAAACATGTCCGTTCAACTTATGTAATGTTATTTTGGCCACTGTATTACACACATCTTTACCTATATACATCCAAACCGCTGGAGCAATTGAACTCCGAACTTGGAATAAGAATGTTTTGGTGATGGGCCTCAATGTGAGATAGAAAATACCATTACAATCGGACTAACGACTTTTAACCAATAACCCAACTTGATTGATACAGCTACAGGAATACACCTGTCAGGCGTATTGATTAGTGATTATGGTTTTATTAATAGGGTGTGCATGGTAATGTCTTGACTAAGATGGACCAACCTCCATGAACCGACGCGTTTTCAAGTTGCAAAACGGGAAAGTTGAACAAACAAACAACATACAAAAAACAAAAACAAAAACAAAAAAAACAACAACAACAACAAAAAAAACCAACACCCACCCCCCAAAAACTAAAACAAAAAAACACACCAAAAAACAAAAACAAAAAAACAACAACACCCCAACATTCCAAACGTCATTAGACAAGATAAGAAAGAAAAGAATCGGACTCCGACGTCGAGCAAACTCCGACCGGAACTCAATACCGTTGCAATAATAACAAATTTTTTGTTGTTGTTGTTTTTTGTTCTATAGGTAAAATGCTTGATCTGCCCAGTTTCTTTCTACACAGAAGTAAGAGTAAAGGTGGTGGTGTTTTACAGGTGAGATGATAATCATAGGTTAATAAATGCGTATCACTTGTTGAGAGTGAAATTGTACAAAATAATGCACGCGTACTGATATGTTGATGCGCCTAATGCACGAGCCCCGACAGAGAGAGTGCAACACACTCGGTTTAGAAACAGTAAAACTTCAAATGATCAGTCCACAATGTTGCTATTATATATGCCACAACTTTGCAGAGTAACCCAATTTTAGGCAAGTAGTGGCACAGTTTTTTGAGTACCCCAATTGTGCACCTAAGGCAACATCTCAGTACAAATGTATTATTTGGTACAATTTCTCGAGCAACAAGTGATACCTATTTTATACACGACTAAAAATCCCGGTTTTGTTGCTATTTTTATAGCAAAATTGTCGCTAAAAATGCTAGCAAATATATGCATCCACCCGTAAGAAAAATGAACGCGTCCGAAAGCACTGCGCGTGCTACGCGGAGTGCTCGCCCATGCAATTATACAACCATAATGTAAAGTAAGTAATTTACTAACGTTTACTCTGATTGGTTCTATCTAGGAGTGTATGAATATTATTTTATTAACTCAGCAAGGCTTAGTATTTGAAATCAATAATTTGAAGAAAAAGGCGCCATTTTGCATCTATTTGCTTATTCAATCAATATAGGGATCTTTTCAGACATGCCATGTAAAGTGCGTATGTAGAACAGCTCATGGAAATCGGGAGATCACATCAGATTAAATCATAAATATAGCACCTTCATTTGCATCGCAATGATATGTCAGATATAGTATGCGAACATTGACTTTTGACAGAAATATTCAGGTTTTGTAAGACATAGTTTGCGTGGATATATTTCCAGGCTTTATAGAATTGCATATCATTAATTGGTCAGTACCACATGGGTGCAACTTGGGTTGATTGGGAAAGTACATATCGTTTCGACCACCACATAATTACTAAATAGCATCCAACTAGAAACCGTATCTCAATCTTTCTACAGAGCTAAGGGAGACGTTTATTTTTACTGGGACAAGTGGTTTTTACCTTGATCGCTACCCACGTTCGGCGAATCGATTGATATTATTTTTTGCCAAGTCGTGTCCCGTGAGTCAAATGACATACAATAATTATAATATAAAAATGCACACAAGAACAACAATTGATTTCACGTGTTATATAGATAGGGGCGATTTATACATATTAATCTGCTAATTGATATTCGACACTATGCAAAATTCATGTCACTTGGACGGTGCTTATTTTTAAAATTTACATAGGTAAATCATAATAATGATAATATTAATTATTTACATTTATGTGATTAATTGCGTCTTCCATACGACAAACGCTTTATATAATAACTAATTATGTTTTTGGTGTATTGTTTGTCCGAAATTCTTTATTGAAAATATTATATAAAAAATGATAAAGCATGTGGCTTTACTACATATTTTACACATTTAATTTTATTTTGAATTATAGCCTTCAAGAATACTTGGTGCTGTCTAGACTAGCATTTCCGCAGAGATGGGCATTTTGATTACTTTGTTTTTAAATTTCCGATTGATTAATATTAATGAGCTCGTACTTTTAACACTTCGACAGGATAAACGAAACAATGAATCTGCATAATGGTCATAAATTGCCTTTTATTAAGACGTATACATTACGTTACCACCCTAATACCAGCTAATTGAATGTTTTGTGCAATTTCTGAAATTTTTAATTTCAAAACTGTAGAATTGGTTTACTTCTTCAGATTTATTCGATCTCTACGTAAGGTAGTATATTTACGTATATTATACGGAATTTCCTAGCAATCGGTGATTAAAACATTCCAGGCGCTGTTCTTTTTTATACATGTTATACCGTACCTAGTTTTAACACCCGAAAACCACTAACGGATTTGATTTTCAGTCACTTATCAAGTTCTCACATGTACCAATAACATGAATAAGCAAAAATAATAATACTGAGAATGTTTGTATTCGTTTCAGGAAGTTTTCATGTAGGATATAGATATGGCCATATAAAGCCAAATCTCTGTATTTTTTTGTAAAATTTCGACCTCTTCAAATCTGATTATGAGGCTCAGTTGATTTGACTTGAAGCACAGTAGTGGTTAAAATTTGACAATTATTTGTCTATTTTGTGGAAGAAGCAATGGGTTTCACCAAGTACAAGGTATAATGAGAAATTTATGTAAATCGGCGATATTAATATAGTACGCTAGGTTGAATACGGGTTTGTGGATAAAGACCAACATATTACATGTATATAAATATTTTAAAGAATAGTAAACCGTTTCTTAGAATTCCGAATTTGTGTCTCAAAGCAGTACATATTATTGAAATGTTTTTGTATTACATGTAATTAGCCAGACAGAAGCAGCAGCAATGAGGCAACGGAAGGGGCAAAAACGCGACCTTCTCTATAATACCCTACCCATGGGTAACTGCCAGACATGGAAAGGGAAAGGGCTTAGGATGGGTGGGGGGAATTGCTTTCCTCTGTCTTTTGGTAACGTCACTGCAATAAGTACATGGAAACTGAGCAAAGTTGTTTCAATATTCAATCGGAAAATTTAAGAGAGCATGTACCTTGCCCGCTCCAAACCCCACCCACCATCACGCATCCCGTAATCCGCTAGAAACACGCGCACTCAAAAAGTTTGTTTGTTTTTTGCCCACACATTAGTCAAATTGGTACCGATGGAAATGATTTTTGATTCTACGAAATAATGTACTGTATGGCGTAGTAGCGGATTTAGCCGTCATCATGAATCAATAGTTCTGTAAAAACAGAGGATGTACTTGGTCGATAACGCATAAAAGATCAGTGACAAGCACAGGAACCTCTTGAGAGACTCACACAGAGATGGGCTGAGACTGCTACATCTCGATAATAACGCTTACTGCGCCCAAATTGGGGACAATCAAGAAATTTAAAAAGAATGGCAGAATTGTACATTTTTGTGAACAGACAGATTCAACATCTATAAAATATATCAATGAGTACAAACAGGCCTAGTATTACTTCATTGATTCCAAGGTCGGGTTATTTTCAAATGAATTACCACATAAGTAGTTTTGTATGTTAGATACTGCCGCATGCAAAGTCAAAGGAATATCGACCAATCATTATCATTGTGAAGATTGTATCAATCAATTCGCATCCTGATTCACACAACAAGCTGTTTAGAATATTCAATGCGATGAGTTCAACTTATTTTGATATCTTATAACTTTAAAACATTTCAATTACAGTGAAAGTGAGTGTGTTAATTGTTAAATGTATAATCACAAACACGACAAAAGAGAGAACTTTTGTTGCAGTTGCGATGGCGACATAAAGTAATGGCGCATTGC
The DNA here is from genome assembly GCF_039555335.1 of Amphiura filiformis. NCBI lineage: Eukaryota > Metazoa > Echinodermata > Ophiuroidea > Amphilepidida > Amphiuridae > Amphiura > Amphiura filiformis. The sequence continues at coordinate 2,096,409 of NC_092647.1, read as the reverse complement.
TATTAAATGTATTAAATGAGAGGACAAAATCAAATAGGCATGGGAAACTACACTGTTTTAGAAATAAAAGCAAGCGAGAGAGAGAGAGTGACAATTAGACAGTCAGACAGACACAACGACAGACAAAAAAATAAAAACTGGCAACAAGAACATTGTGACACACCAAAACAAAACGTTTATTTGGCTAACTGTACTTTGACTGTCTTCTCCACCAGTAGCTAGCTGAGGTGGCAAGTTGTCCCATAAAATGGGCCATTCCAGTTGAATTCCATACCCCTGTGGAAGACATGACCTTAATCTTCCATACAGGGAGTGTAGATTTGAAAATGGAGTCTCCCTTTTAGATAACACCATTTGAAATTGATACTCCCTGTGTGGAAGATTAAGATCATGTCTTCCATAGGGGGTGTATGAATTTCAAATAGAACAGCCAAGTTGCACTTCTTTTTGACACTGATTAAAACATCCATTGAATATGAAAGAAAAGCATCATTAGTCAACTGTTGTCTGGCAACACATTCAAAAATCACTGCCTGACAGATTAGGCATCACAAATCGTTTTTTGTATGTGATCCCTGATTAGTGAATTCCTGTGTACCAGTTTAATACACAAGCACACCTTCAATTCATTTCAATCTATGGTTTTGAGAAATAGAAAGAGGGCAGAATGACGTCAGACGAATAGCAATACCTAGGTTTATTATGGCGCGCTGAAAATCGCAAAAAAATGTGGCTTAACATAACAGGAATTTCCAATAACTAATCAATACAAAGCGGAAATTCAACACCTGCGACAGATACTGATTAGTCTCAACGACATCCTCTTACACAATCTTCCGGTCCCCTTGTGAATTAGATGACACATACATGTGTAAATTGAGACTGTGATGGAGACTAATCATAACGTTTATATTGGCCCCTTAAGGTGTAACCAAAACATGACGTCATGTTTTTGGATTCGAAACTGTTTCAATTCATATGATGCATAATTATAATTACGATATTAATATAAAGGCACAAAAAAGGACAATGGCGCCAATTTTCCTGTTATTTTGTTCACCATCTTTATCTCTGTTACATTTTTCTTTCGTATAAATTATCACATTGATGCATGATAATTAGGAGAGAATAGTCTGCAACAAAACGATGGTTTCAAAGAAACAGATGTCTTCAATTTGAAAAGAGGAAGCAGTGGGCGGGTGTTAATCGAGGTGTTAACAAAGTACTTTAAAAAGAGCGAGTACTTTTTCATCATGGTGATTTTGAAATGCGACATCGCGTTTAATTTATCTTGTCACATTTTCTTAATTTGAATACTACACGCAATCGCAAAGTAGCATCCTCATTTTCATTGACGGCTAATGTTTGAATTGAATTTGCTATTGTACAAGTCCATCAATACCAGAAAAACAAAGTTAACTCTCTTCACGCGGGTGTCGACTGCAGACGACATGTTTTAAAAATTTTTTAAAAATTCAAAAATGTCAGAAATGTTAATTTTCATGACCATATTTGGAATCAGCTTGAAAAATGCATTAACATGAGTACAAACACGCCTAGTATTGATGCAGTGGTTCCGAAGATAGCTCTTGATATTTTGAGAAAATATCTCAAAATTTTCTTGTTGAAGCGCATGGATAGCACGCAGAACATTAATGGCAAATAGTATGTCATTTTGTCGTTCTCATTAGTTGTATTGTCTAAATGTGTTATTTAATATGACACAAAACCTGGTTTTCTCTAATAGGTTTGGGTAAAATTACAAACAACAGTCGTCTAAACAGAAACTGGCGGTGGTATGAATTTGGAACCGAGTCGCAGCTGTAAAAGAAAATGAAAATAACAGATTAATTTGTATTGTATTGCATTGTGTTTTGTGGAGAAAATAATGGGATTGTGGCGCAGTGTAAGAGTACTCAACCATTGGCGTAGATTTCTTTTTGACATGGGTGTGTGGGTGGGGAATACCTGAAGTATAGTGAATCCAGCAACTTTTGGCGACAGAATAAGTTTATGGTACAAATGCGCGTGAAGTGCGCGAAAATCTTTGCCATTTTGAAGTTGGTGAAATATTGTGTGAAAGTGGAAATTTGCACCTTCTAGGCTAAAACGGCCAAATAAATATGAGGTTAATTTGATCAGAAACCCGCATACAGGCGTTAGCATTGGGGGATGATTGTATGGATCATCCCCCTTTCAAAATATTGGGGGATCTATATCACCCATCCCACGAAATCTACACCTAACTCTGGTAAATGATGTTCCGGGTTCAATCCCTGGCATTGGCGATTTGCTGCATGGGGTAGTGGGGGTACTGTCTTGGTTCAAATGTAGATTTGGTCATGTATCATTTGGGTCGGACTTCCAAATACAGTCAACACAATTATGAGGTAGCAGCAAAGTGAAGACAAAAATCAAGGTGACCATAGTCTGCGCAAGGATGTTTCTTTAATTTGAGATATCAGTGACGGCAAATAATACAGAAATAATCAAGTAATGAGAATAAAACCAATAATAATGGTATAGATTCAATGGTTGCCAAGGACTAAACAAACCTAAACACAAACAATACTATGTTATTATTATAGCTTCCACATTGTATGCCTCGTATGTATTTCGCATAAATCATTACCATAATCTGAAGAGGATATAGGGAGGGCGGAGTTGTACATATGTCCAAGTGCACTAAACACTGCAGCTCACTGCTAACACGCTCAAACAAACGTCCAAATAGCTTGGGCTAATCGTAGGTCCACCTTTTACACAGTGAGCGGGGTATGGTAGTCGATCATACTTTGTGGGTAGGGTTGTTATTGAGGGCCAGGCATTTGTATTGCTCTTACAAGTGATATTGAGTTGAAACTTGATATGCAAGATAAGAATAATGATTTACATGCATATTTAGCCCGGTAAAAACACATGTTTGTAAGATTTATGTAAATTGCCAGAACTGTCCAATTTTGTCATTATAGCGTCTTAATGTGGGGCATGTTTGTACTTATTTTGGTATCACTTGATAGAGGAGACCCATAGCTACTCTGTAATACCAAATAGAAGAGCATAGGTGCTTTGGTATATGAGCCATGGGGTGTAACGACCCCTTAAATAGTGCGTGTAACCAAAAAATACGTTGGTAAGAAAAGATTAATCGAAGAAACTTATAACTCTTTTTTTCTTATTTTGCAGGGCACAATGAGCGAAGCAACATTAGTTGCTATGCTTGCAGCACGAATGGCTGCTATTGGTCGGGAACGAGAGAAGTGTACAGACCCAGAATCTGATATGGATAGTATAACTATTTGCTCTCGCTTGGTGGCGTACTGCTCCGACCAGGTACATCCCAGTTTGATTTTTTTGTCCGTAGTTCATCATGATATATCATATGGTATCAAAACTTTGTAGTTTGTACCTTATGAAATATTACAAATTGTGCTATTTAAAAGAAAATGATGATGGAAGTTGATTTTATAAAGTATGTACAAATAATATTGTTCTGTGTTGCCGGATGAAACTGAGCTCCAACTGCTCAATCCTAATTCTTTATTTTGAAATGACTGGGAATGAATGTTGAAGTTCGATATTCAATGCTCAAAAGGGATGAACTTAATCAAATAACATTTAAAAGCATCAAACTTTCTTTAGTTGTAAAAGAACAATAGAATACCAATACAAACAGGTGGAAAAAACTTGAGTAAGAAAGAAAATGGTGAAATTGGGCCCCCGTGTCAATTAGGTATTCAATTATATATCATAACATCCATTCCTCTAATAATGAAGAGTTTAACAACCTCAATGTTTTATTTCATCAGGCGCATTCATCAGTCGAGAAGAACTGCATGATAGCTATGATGAGACTCCGCAAGCTGCCCTCCGATGATAACTTAAGTCTTCGTGGAGATACTCTTCGTGAAGCATTTAAACAAGACAGGGAAAAAGGACTCATACCATTCTATGTAAGTAAGAGATACACGACTGCAGTGTGTTTATTTGGGAGGGGGAGGGGTGTACCCGTGTAACAAAGCCTGTTCCAGCAGTTTTGGTGTTTTATTTTATTTTTAGTCATTGTGCTATACTGGAAATTTATATAGTATACTAAAAATAGTTATTTTCAATTAACATTACAAAATTGATAAGGCCTAGATCTATTATTTAATTTCTACAGACTATAACTACATTGGACCAAATACGATCAATATCAAATAATCTCTTTTGCCCGAAACAAAAGGTACCACATTATATAAATAGCATGTCGGCAAATGAGCTCGACACAAAGGAACAATACGTTACGTAATGTATTGCTTATCCATGTTGATAAAAATTCCTTGGTATAAACTTCCACAATAATTGTCTATTATTTTATCAGGTTTGTGTGACCTTGGGTACAACTGGTGCATGTTCGTTTGATAACCTAGCAGAAATCGGTGACGTATGTAAGTATCTTAATGAACCTAGCTAACTTCATACTCTATTCTTGGGAATCGTCCTTCCAGCGCAATAAAAAATGATCCATATCATTGATCTGATCTTTGTATTCAAGTCCCCGCGGGAACTGGAATCAGTTGAATATTACCGAAGGTGAAATCCGCATGCTATAAGCAAATGTGTAATAACGAAAAACAATTTTGCCAGCAATGTTATTTTCCCCGATCCTGGTTATTCTTAATCTCGGGAGGACTACTGTTTGTTTTACAGCGTTTCTGATTTGTTAAAATCGTGATATATTAATCTAAGTGGCCAATTAAAACACAGCTTTTAAATAATTGAACTTAATTCTCTTCAGCCTAATCATCATTCTTACCTTGTTGTTGATTGGCACAATAAATCTCTGTGGTGTTCAAGTGTTTGAATTGATATGAACATTTAAATATGGCAGGCAAAGAGAGATATAGACAAAAAAGTTTCTGGGAATAGTAACTGTCAGTTTAATATATTTGCAGCGAAATAGACAATTACAATTCAAAAACCTACATCTTGATGAAAAAAACCAAGCATTTCTAATAAGGTATGTAATCATTCATATATTTATTTGACAGGTAAAGAAGAAGAAAATGAAAATATATGGGTTCATGTCGATGCCGCCTACGCCGGAACCGGGTTCCTTTGTCCTGAATTCCGTCATTACCTGAAGGGCATTGAGCACTGCCACTCCTTCGCATTTAACCCGAGTAAATGGCTTATGGTCAACTTTGACTGTACTGCAATGTGGTAAGCTTAAGGCAAGGTTGTATTGTTTATAGTTCCTGTTTATTCAATATATAAGTGTATTAGTAACAGGTTTTAACCATTTATGTTCTCATCTCTTTGAAGTTTCTGTTTTCACCGCCAATTTTGCACATTTTGGAGTGAATTTAAAACTACTATTGAATCTCTCGTGTAAGACAAGAGTGTTGTATATTTCAACGATCTAGACTAAAATAATTTACATTTTCAAAAGTCAATGGGGGAAATCGACATATTTTTTATCAACCAGTGTGTAAATGCTATTATCTAACGTTTTCTCTCTTCTTTAATATTTAATATATAAAATGAACGATTTCTGATTATTAGGGTAGAGGAATCAGATCGGGTCATGTTTTCACCTCATTAATCATTAACTATTAAAATACTGCGGGGAAATCCGTGAATTGAACATTAGTCTATATTTCCTCTTTATACAAAGTCTCCTGAAACAGTCCTATTTAGTTACTATTTAGAAATATGTCCACAAGGTATTATTCAAGACCCGATCCCGTTTACAAAATCAACCACTATTTTGCAGATTTTGTTACATGTATTGCCTACCCAAGGAAATGAAACCCTGCGCTAACAGTAACAGCACTGAACAAAGAAGTCGGAAAATGCTCATTATTCTAGTACAACGTAAGACGGCGCTATGATTGATAGGCCAATGGACAGTTCATTACTTGAGCTATAAGCTGTCAGTATTAGGCAAATCAAATGGACCTATTCACGATTTATGGATCAAACAATAAAGTATCTCTGAATGTGGTTGTAAATACCCAGTTGTCACCTTTGTCAACACGACCACTTTACTTTAATTCTCGCTATTCGCAATAAGGGCGCCGCCAGCGGTTTGCGATGTAATCGTGATGTATCATGGGAAAAGGTCGACATCCAAGTCCGCGCAATACGAATGTTACCATGCTATTACATAGGAACACGTGACAATATTTTTTTTAGTTTGTCAAAATAACGGTATTACACGCAAATCGATAGAGAAAAAATTAATTATGCACATTTCAAATCACATTATTAAGTATTATTGAGTATCGATTCGCGTGTAACACCTTTATTTTGACAAACTAAAAAAATTGTCACATGTTCCTATGTAATAGCATGGTAATATTCGTATTGCGCGGACTTGGATGTCGACCTTTTCCCATGATACATCACGATTACATCGCAAACCGCTGGCGGCGCCCATATTGCGAATAGCGAGAATTAACTGCTTTTATAGTGATTTTACAATACGATGCGCCGCCAGCGGATGCTCTTGCCAGTCAAAATTTTGACCTCCAGGGTCAACATCGCCGTTCAAGCCACCATTGCATTTCTACGCATAATAATGTGGAAATAGCTCTACGAAGGATTCTGTGTAATCAGTAGATAGAAAATGGATCTACTATAATAATTGTAAAATGCAGCTTGAGTGTGTATTCGCGTATAACATAATTATTTTGACATTTAAGCAGAAAATTACACAATTATGTTCCTGTGTTGTATTTGTATTACCATGATTACGCGGGCTTTGGATGTCGACTTTTCCCATGATGCACTGCGCATGTGGCTTCTCCCCAGTAACCGCTGGAGGCGCTTCGTATTGTGAATCTACCCGATCTACCTTGTCATGAAATCTATAAATAGAGTAATATGCTTTAGACAGTGCATTTTTGTTCCAATTTTCCATTTTCAAATACCTCAATTTAATTTGGTACACCATTTTATTGTCGTTCAGGGTGAAGGACAAGAAATCTTTGGAAACCGCATTTTGTGTCAATCCACTGTATTTGAAGCATGAGAAGCAAGGAGCAGCCATAGATTATATGGTAAGATATCAGGATCGATAGCAAAATTCGATAGCAAAATCTGATCCAGTAAATTCTATGGACTCGTGTACGTTTCGGCAAGTACTGTTGCCTTTTCAACACTTGATGAGAAATGACACATAAGAGAACACTTTAATGGCAATTGACGCTAGCTGGATTTTAGCGCTGATCTTAGGATTACCAGTTATCATAGGCATGGGGCAAGGCATATTTAAAGGATGCTATATAAATAAGAAAAATTAAGTTTGAAAACAGACATATCTACTGCTTGGAGCTCAAAAATGTTAACTGCAGCTGGGAGCACAAGCGGTTAACTGCTTAGGCTAAATAATCGGGGTTAATCCTAAAACTACTGAGCCATATTTTTGTAACACGAAGGGGGTGTTGCACCCCCCTAATTTTCAATTATGCACGTCAAATACCGTTATATTCGGTACTAATGTATAGCTATGAGTCTCTTCTATCTAGTGATACCAAAATAAGTACAAACATAATGTCGCTATGACGTCATAGTGTGAGGGCACCCATGCAAATTCTGGAAATTCTGGTTTTGTACTCAAGTATAGGCAAAATTGATTTTTGACTAAAAACTCTACAAGTTAAAACTAACAAGTAAAAAGTCAGTAGCTCTTGATATAATTTCGTAAGAGCGAAATAAAAATCACTTGGGCCTTACGCCTCCCTCTATGGTCATCTTTGATGACCGATCCCACCCCGGGTAAGGATGACCGGTCCCACCCCGGGTAAGGTGCATGCTGGGGTAAAAAGTTTATCACTAAAATGAGCGCAAAGGATGAATCTACGATTAGCTTAGGTCGTTTGGGCGTATAACGCGATCGGTTTTTTTTTATGACGGATAAAAAATCTTAGAGGCCAGGGGTACAACCCCCTTTCGTTGTTCTAGGGTTTTAACCCTAGGGTTTAAAAACCCTTTTTGTGCTCCAATAGGCAATAAGCCTTAGCAGTCAAGCAGGTGATATGAAAGCAACTGCCTTATGACTCTGTTCTTTTAAAATTAATAGCGCCATCTATATCGTGTTTTTGTCTCATAAATGGATGAAATGTGTTTTTGCAAGTTGAGTTATTTCTTACAAAACGTTCAGTTCGTGTCTGGCTAGATTGACCTTCGTTGCACCAAGTAGCAATATAACTCACGGTCCTCAATTGAATACATGAATCTAAAACCCACCCAAGTCCATGGGAAGTGATTTTTAGAAGAAAAAAAACCTGAGTATCATTTTAATTCCTTCAGTTAGATTTACCTGGTCAATATGGTAAGTTGTACGTGCAAATGGGTGAGTTAAACTGTTAGGTATGACGATTAGCATTTCAGGGACTTCGTGGGGTTCATTTTAAATTCTGGACTTGGGTGGTTTTTTGAATCATATACAAAGACAATAATGTTGGAATGAGATTACCACTAGTAAGATAATACAAAATAAAGCACACAGTTATGTATAATGGTGACAAGCATTCTGCCATGTAATGTAAACCACACACTTTCCTTGATTAAACCCATTTTTTCTTCAAAAGTCACTCTCCAGCAATGAATGTGTTACAAATGGACTTTTATACATACTGGATTTCAATCAATGTGTTACAAGACTCAAATCATGGACTAGGGTTGATTCTTTCATGCTGTTTTTCACATGCGCAGTAGACACAGAGGAGGATTTTTAGTTGTTCTTTCATACATATGACAGGCCTATGTATAGCAACACTTTCCCATGCTTAACTCAATTTGGCCAAAGTATGGACTTGGGTGGCTTTTGTATTCATATATTCAATTACTTACTCAAGAATCAAGCAGTCATTTCCCCAGCTCAGAACTATTATTATTGGCATTGACAACAGTTATCACTGCTAGATTTTCATTGCCGTGTTTTTGGTCTTGTAATAATTTATATAACAGATGAAGTGTTATTCTTTCTCTACAGCATTGGCAAATTCCATTGAGTAGAAGGTTCAGAGCTCTTAAACTCTGGTTTGTCATCAGATCATATGGAATCAAGGGGTTGCAGCAACACATACGAAAGGTACGTCAACTCTACTCATGCAATTATACCGTAGTTGAGCCCCGAGTGGAGAGATTGTACATATCATCTTGGAGATGCGTGACTTGAAAGTGACGTCACAGACAAAACCGTCGAATATATAACGACAACTTTTCCAGCAGGTGTAACATCAAGGACATTATGATTTCTCTGGAAACAGGAAAGTTAACGATCGAATCCTCCGTCGACGAATATCTGCTTATTCCCTTATCAGATTAAGCGATCGCATAAACTGATGACGTCACTTTCACGTCTCGCGACCCCGGGAGATTATTTGCACCACATGTCTACTAATGGGCTATTCCAGTTGAAATCCATACACCCCTTACGGAAGACATGACCTTAATCTTCAATGAGTTCAATGGCCAATGTATATAATCAAGTATCTTAATATACCACAACAATAATTTGTTGTTTGTTTGTTTTTTAAGGGTGTCGAATTGGCCACATTCTTTGAGGAACTTGTAAGAAAGGATCCGGCATTTGAAGTACCAGCTGAGCGAGTGATGGGGCTGATTGTCTTCCGGTTACGAGTAAGCTTTTGATGTTAATTTGAACATCATCAATTCTATAAATAATTCCTTCATCCAATATATTTAAGCTTGGAAGTAAAGTTAAACATTATCAACTCAATAAATAATGTCTTTACATTATCCCGTCTGAAACTTGCCCAGCAAAGTCCTGTGTAGACTTAAAGACATCTGGCATATTCTTTGCGTACAAAATCCGCACAGATGACAATTTCCGAACCGTACAGATGACAATTTCCAAAATTGTGATACTTTTACCAATCACTTTTTTTTTTTTTGATGCCACAATTGGACTATCTTCTCTTTTTAACCCCTGTGGAAAACCACGCTCCCATAATTGATGTGTTCCACTTTCTATGGTAAACTTAATATAATCTAAGTATAATAAACACCAAAATGTTTTCTGTTGTTCTGAGTTAAAATACCAATTTGACTGGACTAATAATCTATAAAAAAGATTGACACATACTGTTGGATTACATTTTTTCCAGGGCCAGAATTCGGTAACGGAGGAACTGTTGAGTCGTCTAAACGGTTCTGGAAAACTCTACATGGTTCCAGCTGCTATCAAGAGTCTCTACGTTATTCGGTTTACGATAACGTCATTACATACCACGAAAGAAGACCTTAGACAGGACTGGGATTTGATCCGTAAAATAGCCAAAGAAGTGTTACGTTGTCCGAATAGAATGATACGTCCAACACGTTTAGCTTCATGGCCAACGGGAGCTATGGATTCACGAATCGACGCTTATCTCGCTGAAGAAGTTGGCTTAAAGATCGATGAAAAGGCCAGGGAACATGATAAAAGGTTCGGGTCTTTCATGGCTAAAGCTGGAAGGATCTTCCCGCTCCGTAAGGATCTCAGACGAAAATCGAATCAATGCGCCACCTGTCAATGTCACCAGAATGCGCAAGAGAAGAAGAAAGGGGTTCTTCGTCGCGCACAATCTGAGGATGTGAAAAGTATCACCAAAGGTGTGTTCTTTTGTAGCGGTTGTCATCGTAAGTTAGAAGCAGTACGGATAACAAAGATCGCTTCGCCAGTGAGCATTAAAGGATATGAGCACTCTCCAGAAGCAGCTCTCAGTGACGTGGACGACGACGTGTTTGCAGTTAGTGAAGAAGATGAAGACGAGGCGGCGGATATCCCTGAGGATAAAGTTGGTTACCCACTAAACAACAATGGCGACGAAGATGAGGAGAAGATTAACAATGGACTAAGTGAGAAAATGAGCAAGTTGGTGGCGAACGGTTTCGCGGGACAACAGGATGGAGCCGCGACGGGAGAGAATTTGGCGCCTGCAAGTATGGGTCGTTTTGGCGCGTTGAGTCAGACGAAAGAAAGTAAGTACAATGGAGTGGTTAACATTACGCATTTCCACGCGGCAACAAGTGCTGAAGGTAATAAGGAATCTGATGCTACTACTGATGGTGCAAATTGAAGTGTGAATTAAACCCGGGGGGGGTACTCAGTACAAATGACCATACGGGGACGTGCCGCAAACATGGGTAGCATTTTCGGCCTTCTGGTATATCAATGACCCTTTTTCAAAGCCTATTTTGGTATATGAATGGGTCCTTTTTCAAAATTTTCTCAATTTTTCGGAAAACAGCCCAATTTTTCCTTAATCTAGCCAAAATTTTCAAAATTTTCCCAAAATTTTGGGAAAATTTGTAAAAACTAAGACAATTTTGGTTAAATTCGGCCGAAAATTTTGACTTTCGGTATATCAATGGGTCCAAATTTCTTGAAAAATTGGTATATTTATGGGTCCACTTCCAAAATCTCAGCGGCACGTCCCTACCCAAACCAAACTTGAGTACCCCCCCGGGGAATTAAACCAAAGTCGGCATTTGCCTAAATGTATAAAATAGCATTATAATAGTGGCAAAGAAAAAAGATAATATATATGTAAGGAAAAATATAATAATATGCCGTCGTATGTTACGACGAAAATCATGTATATAATATATACAACGTATTAGGTGATATACTAGGTTAAAGAAAATGGCATGTCGAATGTCATGTAATTTAGAAGTCCAGAATAAAGAGTATCAATAAATACACTGTAATGGATTCAACATAATTATCATAACTTTGTTATAGATATAAGTTTCAATGTTATGTGGTTGTACCAAAAGCCGATTCTATACGCTTTAGAGAAGTTAACCTATACAGTATAATGTATGTATAGGCTTCTTGTCAGGACCGCCGGCCTGGGTCCCGGGCTCGATGCAATATGAAGAGCTTATTTCTAAACCGTGTTAAGTCCACAACCCCATGTGTCTCATTTACTTGTGTGATACAATCACAATTACTTTGACAAGTTTAACATTAGCAACAATGAGTTGTACCATCAACAAGCCATTATTTACCATAATAATGGTGTATAACAATATGCAGACTATTGTTCTCATTTGCTGGAAACAAAGGCCTCACAGAGTATTGTTACTGTGCATCCATCCGCCGTTTACTTTGTAATGGTGCATCCCAGCTGAAATTATAATACCTATAGCATCACAACCCATTACAATATCGCACAGGTAAATCAGAAACATGGGTTTGTGGACACGGTTTGGAAAATAAGCTCTTCACATAGACATGATAGAGACGTATTGACAAGATGCCCTGTCTTCAGGAAATACGCGCGAAGGGCTGTCATACATTTATGTAAAAGCATCACAAATTTTGCATAACACTGACCATTAACCATATCATAATCCTAAACTCTAATATAATTTTTGTGACTAATCCTTACATGAAGGTAGAACCCGAAGCACGCAAAGAAAACTGACTCGATTTGAGAGTTTGCGATTTCGTACGCTTTGGTGCTTACGTGCATTACTGTTCACGTGACATGAAAGTGATTTTGATATAGGCACCAAGGCGTAAGAAATAAAACCTCTGAATGTTTAGCCTAAAAAGGACCCCAACAGGCAACTTGTTTTGACATATGCTAACATTTGGCTCCCATTTTCGTTCCAAAGCTGTAATTCAACTGTGGAATTTGATTATGAGATGAAGAGAAACATATGTTGCCGAAGATTCATATATTCAAAATTATATGATTTTTATTCAAAATAAAAGAATTGTTTTCCTTCCATCTGAGTTTGACATATTTTGCATTGAAAAAGAACATGCAAGCTAGTAGAAGTACCTAAGTGCAAACATTAATAGTTGTGAGGACCTGAGGTAACATTTCGAAATGAAGTGGAACAGAAACTTCACTCTTTTGAGGATATTGTGCTGAATGTTTTGACTTTAAGGGGCTATTGAACGTGAAAGAGTGGCCCCTTTGTCGGTTTTCTTTCTAATCGAATCCTTATTATTGGGTACATTTCAACATTTTATTTTACAATCATCGTCTTGAGTTTGTGCTATTATATCTTATAGAGATGTAAACAGACTTGTCAGTTATTTTTTATTATGCAATATAAGCAATAATATAAAACGAAACCGTGTCTTTTCCTGACATCTGAACCGAGAACAGTCCCCACAATTTCTAGCGATCATAACCATGAACTTACCCAAACGTAGCATCTACCCAGAGTGGTATCAAATAAACCCAGAATTTCGGGGGGTGTGTGTGTAAGGGAGGAGAGGGGGCTACCAAATTGTACATATTGGGGCCCATATTCGTTGTGATACGGCATATTGCCGCGATGATAATAAACCGGTCACTGCTACAAAATCTGTAACGTCGCCCTCTATTGACAAAAGAAAACAGTACAAAAGCTTGATCGCTAGTCGCGCTCAGCGAATCGTCTGACGCTATAGTCCACCCAGTACAAGATGGTACATGACCCTGTTCTTTTTCCACTTAAATTACTATTATATATCACAAAAGGATATTTTAAAGTAGTGGCAACATTCACTAAGGCTATCACACATTTTCCAGAAGTTTTGTATACCATTTGACCTTTGTCTCCCCTGTGGACCCCGCGTACTTTCCAATGGTCATGTGTCATCTTATAGTGAACGGACTATAGAGACGGTTTAAAGTAAACCGTTATTCGGCAATCTGTTGTGTTTATAATGATATGTATGCTGAATCAAAGTAGTTGGTACCCATAAGTTTCTTGTTCTTTTAGGGACATGACTGGCACTTCAATACAATCGAATTGTAGACTAATGTCGCCAATTATATCACTCATACATAAATTCTAGACAGTTCATTGGTTGATTACCATTTGCCATTTTTACCATCACCCACTCCGTGTGATAGTCTTTACCATCATGTGCTTTGCCGTAGTGCGCCTGCGCCAAGCCGTGCGCTGACTCTTGGACTCGCCGATTTAGTTATGGGGTGGACCCAAAAATGTGAAGTATTACCGCAAAACATGGTGTTATGTTGATGAAAAAATGTATTTCCTACCTTAAATAGTATTTTAGTAATAGAATTTATGCATGAGTGATATAAAACAAATATAAACTGTCTTAAATTCGTGTAATGGTCGAAATATAATCACTCGGTGAAAGATGAATTGTTCCATTCCACTCGCCGTTCCGGCTCGTGGAATGGAACAATCCATCTTTCACCTCGTGATTATATTTCGACCATCACACTCATAGACAGTTAATATTTGTATACTATATACTCTAGTTAATTTTGTTAGAGGATCCAACTTGTATTTGGAACAAGTAAAGCAGGTTTTATTAAACATCAGAATACCTCAGTTTTATACCTAACTGAGTATTGAAATAGTTAGGATAACCAGATATTAATTAGAGAATGAATTTGGAGAAAACCTTCTAATTACAAACACTCGTTGAGCAGCAAGACCTCCCCTCTAAGCTTTTAATCCGACAAGCTGATTATCTATTTGTTTTCATGAATTAGAAGACATTCTTTGATGTATTACTGAGCTCAATCATCTGAAATTACTGGAGCGTGAGCCACCCAGGCTGGTGGCTCAGTATAGTATTTTATTAACAGAAGGTTTTCTCCAAATTCGTTTCCTAATGAATTGGATGTTTAATGTTATGAACATAATTTATTCTTTCCAAAGTATTGGGCAAGACAACCCAAATGTCCCAGGCTCATATCTTTGCAAAGGATGACATTTTGTCCACATAATACCAGAGCCTCGTATAGCCTCGTTCAGTGGAAAGAAAATTAACATTCGGTGAAATATATATGAACTGTTCCTCGACAAAGACTCGTTGAATGGAACAGTTCATAATATTTCACCTCATAACAATATTCTTACCATTGCACTCATAATCGTTCAATATTTTGTATACCATTAAGTACTGGAACACTTTTGCGTGAATTTATTTATATTCTTGGACAAATTTTCATTTAGTCCAGAACTTAAATTGGTCAATATGGTACGAGACGGGACCAATGTCACTTACATGGCTACGGGTCCAATAAATTGACGGATATTCATGTAAACGTTAGTGTTCAATGAACTTTCTTTAAACAGAAGTAATAAAATTTGGGATTGCAGATGTATCCGATGGCGACATTCCCGGCCTTAGGTATCCACACAAAATGTAATTTTTTCCCTTTTCGTTAAATTGTAACAATACCCCTATTACTAGGATCCCCAATATGCTCATCTATCAAGGCGCAATTTTTTAACCAATACATTTGCACATTCATTGAATTACCTTTGGAAATTTGGGTACAAAAATTCATACTCTGACACTTGAGGTCACATTTTGCACTGTGATTGTTTAATTGAGGTTTGTCTAAATGGACGCTCCGTGTGGAGATACGCTTTGGTCCTGCATGGGTCTAGGCTCAAACAAAATGTTCAAGCCAGGTTTAAAAGCCTATATATAAAGTATGCTAGCCTGTATGGAAAGAGAAGTGAGAAACAAGGTAAAGAAGGCCACTCCCAACAATCAAGTTAACAATTTTACTGTCAGCCTTTGGGTCAAGAGAAAGGAAGTGCTTAATCCAATCTCAACTGCCACTGAGGTTATTGAACTATGCCATTGGGATGAGGCCATTGTGGTCCATGAAAGCCAACTATTATTAAGAGTAAACATGTTTATTTATATAATTCCCGTCGATCATGCCACTGTTTTTCCGTGTTATTATTAAGAGGTAAACCTTTAGCTTCAAAAATATGCATTTATAAGAATATCCAAGACCACTAGGTTCGCCAAGAAAATACGTCAAGTTCCCAGCAAACACAAAACGTTTTCGACATCATTCGCAAAAGGTTACAAAAGGTTGTCAGAAAACGTTTAAATGTCGGGTTATATAAAGGGTATATTAAGGGTATAAAACGTTTTCATAACATTAAAAATCATGTTTTGATAATCTACTGCTCAGCAAACAAAAAATGTTTACAGAAAACGTTTAAATGTCGGGTTATATAAAGGGTATAAAAACGTTTTAATAACATTCCAAAAACATTTTTGAAAACTTTATACAAAACATTCTAAACAGAATGTTTTTTGGGTTTGAAAAAATATTTTGCGAAAAATGTTTGCCCAAAATATTTGCAATAACGTTTTAAAAACGTTTTCATGACCTTTATATAACCCGACATTTAAATGTTATTAAAACGTTTTGAAAAAAATATTTGAAGAACATTTCTGTGCTTGCAGGGTGCAAATATTTTAACATAATGTTATTTAAGTGTTGACAAAATATTTGGCAAAAAATGTTTGCAAAAATAGTTTACAATAACATTTTTAAAAACATTTTAAAAATATTGTTGTAGTGTGTTTTCATACAAAACGTTTTAAAACGTTTTCATGACCTTTATATAACCCGACATTTTAATGTTATTAAAACGTTTTTATCTAAACCAAAAGCCAAAATATAACTTAATAAAAACGTTTTTAAAACGTTTTTGTGTTTGCTGGGTTATAACTTATTAGGAATCCTTTGCTACTCCATGTTAGGGGATGAAATCAAAACTCGACCGGCGGTTTCGTCCGGTTCCATCCGGTTGCCATTGTTTAGAACAATAGCAACCAGACGGAACCGGCCGGTCAACCGCCGATCGAGTTTTGACTTCATCCCTAAGTAGATATGTTAAAACCCTTAGGATGGTGACAATATGTGTGACTTAACGTGTAAAAATGTTCAGAAGAACAGTGTATGAAAAATAAAAGAAACTCGCTAAATACCCGCGATGATAAAAATCACTGATGACTGGTCTTGTTTGTTTGTCTGTTTTTGGAGTTCTTGGTGGAGCTACACCGCACTATACTTTGCTCACCTAATATATAAATGACATTTTTAAGATGGCCGCCCGTAAATTACAAATATCGCAGTTAACCATCCCTTTGAATCACTTATTCTTATTAGGAAACTGACATTTAGCCATTTGAAAGTCAATAAATGCTAAATATTAGTATTAATGGCGGCCATCTTGTATTTTCAGTGTCTAATGTTAGTATCGTAATAAGTAATTCAAAAGGAGGTTAACTGCAAATTGTGGCGCTTGTTCTTTCAATCTTTTATTGATATTTGTTATTTATGGCGGTCATTTTTAACATGGTGGCCATCTTGTATTTTGAAGCGGCTAACAATTTTTCCTAATAAATTATTTAAAGGGAGGGTAACTGCAAATTTTGGTACTTGTCTGGTCATTTGATCCTTTGTAACATTCATATAAATAACGGCCATCTTGGATTTTAATTTGGCTCATACTGCAGTTACTGTCCGTTTTCCTATACACAATACACAGTGCTCTTTCCCATTGACGAGTGACCTCTACAAATAGCCCTACGTTAAAAGTATGGGGATATGACTAGTTAACGTCGCTGTGTGAAAAATAACCGGCCAATATAAAAAGTACTCTTGTAAAGTTCTAGAAAATATAGTTTTTAACATGTCCTAAATTTTTAGCTAATTTAGATGTTTGGAAATATTCGTACTTTGGTGTTTTAGTTAATGTTATAGGTAATAGTACATTGCCTAGTTAACGTCGCTGTGTGAAAAATAATCGGCCAATATTAAAAGTACTCTTCTAAAATTCTAGACAATATAGTTTTGTAACATGTCCTAAATTTTTAGCTAATTTAGGTGTTTGGAGAGGGTCGTACTTTTGTGTTTTAGGAAGGATATGTAAACGACAGATAACACCAAAAATATGAAGAAATTATTTCCAAACCGTGTTAAGTCAACAATCATTATGTTGCTCATTTTCAAGAATGCTGGTTTACAAAAAGCACGCCATTGTCTCATTTCGTGAACAATAGTACACATACCATTGTTTCCTTTCGTTTCCTTTATAATCGGTTACCCAACTGAAGCTATAATAAACAAGAAATGTCTTTAAAAAAGACAACGCAGTGATTAAAGGAAACATGATGGATTTGCCTCGGTTCCGGAGCCACTGATTTAAAAGTAACAGGTTTTAAAGCCCATTCGGCGATTTGCTCATTTGGACGATCGTATCGTGAGTCATCAAAATTCAGATTTTGGTACCTTTGCATTGTCATAGATGTGCTAACATAGTAATTCAGCTGAAAGCGGCTATGTATTTAAGACAAAATTTCTTTGTACTTTCGCTGGGATCACTGAAAGCACTTAACTTAAGAGAAGTATAGAATAAATAATCTTTGAATGAAAACATGTCACATCTGAGACGAATAGTTATATTCGTCTCCGTTTAATGATTTTGTCACTGCAGGTTGTTCATTAATATTAATTGAAAGGTTTAGTATATTCATATAAAGACAAGTAATTGAAATAACAGGTTGCTGGAATGTTTTGTAACAATGTGTGATATCTGGCTTAGGGCCCAAGCCGCCAAATTTGTAATTGAGATCAAGGCAAAAATATGGTGTAGGGGCATATACAAATCATCAGAACTCTAGAACCAAGCATATTGAAGTATGGCGGTTGCCCGGTAGGGGTCACGCCCATTGTGGCATGTACACCATCCGCAATAAATAAAAACGCGTAAAACAGGTACTTTTTGTGGGTAGGCGCGATACGCGCGTTTCGTGTTTAGGGTGTAATAAACATGAAACATTGGGGGAAAAGGTAGCAAAATTGCAATTGCTAATACGCGGAAATGAAATTTAGGGTATGAAATTTGATACAAGGAATCCCTGTTTAGGGTGTGAAACAGGCGCGTGTTACCTGTTTAGGGTGTCGTTTTTGCCAAGGGTTAAATCCTTGTTTAGGGTGCTTTCAAAAGTTGATTATCGCGGAATTACAGGCGACAATAGGAGTGCCCCCCCCTCCGGGAAATGAATTGTGAAAAATGCTTCCTTTGTTCTGCATGATCAGATTGTGACATATTTAATAGGCCTACGTAACTTCTGGAATTTCACAGACTTTGTATTGGGTTCAAAGGGTTGCTTTTAAAGCAGTACTACACATAACTTAATTTCAATGGAATCACAAGAATGTGGTTTTAGTTTTCTTTAAAACAGCATTTTTGGAGTTATGATACTTTTATCTGAGTAACAGGTTTGTAAAATATTTGAAACTATAATACTAACATAATACTAACAGTTCACATAGATGAACGCGCTTTACAAATCATGTGTGCACTGGTAATAGAAATAGGCGATGCACATACTAAGTAAAGTACAGTAATAGATTTTTGTCAACTGAAAGCATATAGACCCTGTAAAGGTCTATAATTATGCTGAAAGCAGCATACAGAGAACGTACATGTCAAGTCCACTGTGTGAGAGAACATGCACAACTTACAAGGCCATGCGAATGTTTACCTTGGTGATGCTACAAGAAGCAATTAGTGCACTTGAGCTTGGGTTCATAAAAAATCTTGATAACAAACTCGCAGTATGCACTGACGTGTATGACGTGCGATCGCTGCCATAAATGGACAAATTGACATATGTCAATTTCTTTCAGTGAAATCGACATATGTTGATTTCATCCAATAGCAGAACTTGTAATCGACATAAGTAAGCTAATTTCCGTAAAATGTACATATGTCAATTACCTTGCGAGAAATCGCCATATGCTTATTATTTGAAAACTAGTGTCGAATTTATTACTGTTTATTGGTTGCTGCAACCGGCCTTCCGCCTCATTGGCTGAAATTACCGCCAGAAAAATTCAAAATGTAATCGACATATGCCAATTTAGAAATTGACATTATGTCAATTTCCAAATCACTACGCAACGAATGCACCAAAAATACACCTCGAGAGTACGAGCGAGCTCTATCACGGTTCATGACCCTCATCAATCATTGTATGTTTAATACAAGCGGTCGCTCGTTACATTTTCTTATATTATTTATTCTACAACTATTTCAACGTGTATTCCGTTGAGTAAATATCGTTGTTTCCTATTGAGTATACTATTAGCTGGTATTGTTAGAAAGTAAATGGCTTAAATAAGAAGACTTGTTTTTAAAAATACAATGTACGACATGATAACATGTACATAGTGTAAGAGTCTACATGGGTGGAAGCTTATTTCCTGTGCAGGTCTTGGGGTGGTGTAATAATGATGTGTATTTGGAGGGGGAGGGTTTTATAGGGGTGGCAAAGATTTTTGGGTAGGCCAAAAGCGGTCAACGTACGTATATCGACAGCTCGTAGCATTATGCATCAACTTCTGTTGGGCGCATTGGATGTCTTTTTGGGAGTATTCTTTTCTGCAACCAATCACATGTCTTGAAATTGACATATGTCGATTTATACCTCAAAATGGTTGAGACCAATTTCAACCAATCAGGTATAGGGAAGCAGTCACGCAGCCAATTACACAACATAAAATTGATGCAAACAGCACAAGTGGTTTTAAATAATAGACATATGTCAATTTCCACCCTTGGAAATGACATATGTCGATTTTATGTAAATTAGCTTACTTATCATGCTTATGGCGATTACAAGTTCTCCTATTGGACAAAATCAACATGTCAATTTGCCTATTTATGGCAGCGATCGCACGTCATAGACGTGCTGACCTGGTCAAGTCATTTCGCATGGTAACCTTCTATATTAACCCCGCTACTCCTTTAACCCCATCACAAAATGTTACGCCAGCCGTTATTTGCTGGTTTCCGATTACATCACAGTGATCACACGTTGTGTATAAAACGAGAAAATAAGTTTACTCCAAACCCGGAACCATGCCGATAACTCGCAATAAACAACCGGAGACAAAGACTTTTTCCCCACTTTTTCAATTCACGTGTCATCCATGCTGACCGTTTCACTTTATCTGAACGTTAACTTAATGTCCCGTTAAAGCAAAATATAGTCCCATGACAAACATTTCCTCATCATTCTTCATTATCTTCTTTGAATTGATTGTCAGCTTCAGTAGACCTATACAACAATTGTATACGACAATAAAACAATAAAACAATTTAACATGTCCCACAATTATTATTACTTGACATGCATAATTTATTGCACGTGTCTGCAACTCCATGTGCCTGTCCACGTGACTTTGACCATTTCACGTTTACTGACCTCTATAGCTCCATGTCCCTCCGCATTAAAACCATAACAAATAGTCCCATGACATAAATTCGTCATAAATACACGGTTATTTTCGAAATTCTACTGTCACTTTCATTGACAACAATGAATACAACTGTAAAATAAAAATATCAGCGAAAATTTTACTTGACATGCATTATTTCTCAATCTAAAACAAATCTCTTTTCGATGACGTCATATCTCTATCCCTACCTTTATCCTGAATTAAGTTATCCAACTTTAACTATGCCTTGCGCGAAGTAAATTAGCGGGGCTAAACTTTTCGAACAAATACAATACACTAGGACATATTATTACACGTAATACAATATTTGCCATTTGCGACATGCCTGGACATTGTGCATATTTACAAAAACAAATGCTTCAACAGTTTAAATATATACGCATTATATCATCAAACGCAATCGTGCAACTTCATTTTACTGGAACTCTACTATCACTAAGTACGCCACAGCCTTATCAACGAACTTATGCATATGCAAATGAGCCCAATTCTATACAAAATTGACACCACGCATGCGTCTAGCTCAGTGAAGAGGCCAGAGAAAGTGTGTTTCTAAAAACAGTATATTAAAATGAATGTTTTTTCCCAAATTATCGTACACAAACTCAACACATATACAACAACAATTTTACATAAGTCAATCTTGTTATACATAAAGCTACCAAACACAAAAACAATTTCCACAGTCACAATTATGTGTCAAATAATTATATTTTATCCCCAGCAAATTCCGTATTATATCCGCCTGCGGAAAAAACTTTATTGCGATATCGCACATGAAAACAGTCACATGTGCACAGCCAGAGAAGATCCGATTTAATCAGTTGAGCTGTTTCAATGAGTGTTATCTTGGTTTAATAGCTTTTAATGGGGTTATTAAAGTCCTGCAAAGGTCGAGATGAATTCTACTGTAGACATGACTGCATCATGTAACAGGTTTTTCATAACAAGAAACCCATAAGGAGTGTAAGTGCCAATTCTGTAGGCTGTATTACATTATTAACCAATATCGTTGAGGGCGCTATAGATATTTTAATGGTTGTTTGCATACAAATTGCCCTAACAGTTTTTGATATGCTCTCAAGATTCAAGACTGCATACCTGTTTCTGCTATTTTCTCGATTATTATAAAAATACAACTTGTTTGGCGACTCAAGTTCGTGTATAGGCTTTACACTTTTATTTAAGCTATAATTCGCTAGTCTAAAGACCAGCCCATACTTCAAAGTTTTTGTATTTTACCGGTACTCATTAGGGTTACACAAATGGCGCATTGATTTAGTGGTGTGATCCCTTGAGTATGGTTTGAGTATGGTAAAGACATATAAACTATTTTAGAAAAGAAAGCATCACAAAAAAAATCGCATAGCACTTAGCTTTTTTTGGCAAATGTGACCGTACGCCACGAATGAGCCATAAATTCGGCAAATAATATTCTGCGTTACAGTGCAAAATGTGCATAAAGGTTCTATTCATGGGCACCTCAAGTTGATGCTACATGTATCTCATTTTTGGTAGTACCAGCCAACAACTTTTAAACCAATCATTAATCCATTAATCCTTTTGTAGAAGAGGATAATAAGCTTTACTATAGAATTCTTAAATAACTCTAGTCTTTGTTTGCATTGGCTAAATCCTGTTCAAGTGGTGTGGGATACACAGCATTGAATTAATTTTGTTTAGGCATATATTAATAATGAAAGGACATTCCTGGACCTCTTTGACTTGGGGATGATTTGAGGTGACCGCCAGTTATGACCGTTTGATATTTATTACCAGCAATGTGGAAAAGAGACATTTGTAGCATCGAAATAAGGTTGCCTTTTGCTGAAGGAGAAAATTTAAACAAACCATAACCCCGCTTCTGGGTATCGTTTGAAGTCAAATGATATATCATTTTAAAGCTTATATGTTTTCTAAACACGAAATAAAACAAAATTGACTGGAGGCCGACTTTTCGGCTCATTCGTAGCGTACGGTCACAAATATTCGTTTGGGCCTTACATGTTAATCAATCTATATTGATTTTTCTTTCTTTTCTCTATGTTTATTTATACTACTTCGTCCCCATAAAAGATCAAATCACACAATTAAGCAACATACAATATAAAGATGAGATATGAATCATTAATTTGCTTTAATCAAATCAATTTAATAAATAAAACACAATAAAGAATTAAATACACCATAATCTAAAAACATTTTTAAAAAAGACGAGAAATAGTAATAATATAATATAATAATAAAACAGTAATAGGGCATTGTGAATCTCAGATTCCTCAATGCGCTTTACATATTTTAAAACTACCAAACTTAATATACAATATATGATTTTAACTTAAGAATTATACAAACAATACTAAGCATAAAATAGCAGACCAGCTGTAATCATGGTAATGAGCTTTAAATTGCACAAATAACCAAGCCATACATAAGGGCCGCTACAGACTCCGAGTATTGGGCTATCCCCTAAAGAAGACATGTAAGTTTGTACCATAAATTTTTGGGAATTCCAAGACCAAAATTTTATCCAAAAAAGGGAATTCCCATTTTGACAATAAAATGATTAAAAAAATTGGGAATTCCCAGTGTCCCTAAAGAAGGCAGGCAAATTTTTGCCAAAATGTTTGGGAATTCCTAAAATGTCATTGGGGGGGAATTCAATGTCTTCTTTACGGTTGTGAAAATAAGGACCATTTTTGGGGGGAATTCCCAGAGCAAAGAATGGTGACAAATTTTGGGAATCCCATGTCTTATATATATGGGGGGTGCCTTTAATTTATGGAATAGCTCATTCGACGTATAATATTTGATGTAACATATCTACATTATTTAATCTATTGCCATTCTATTTCCAGTAATGTTTAAGATCTAACGAATGTCTGATGTCGTAAAATAATAATGTTATGTATAGAGGAATCCAAATCCATGCATTCCTACACCTGACTAGCAGCCTTTAGTTGGGTCCCCGTCGGCTACAATGCATCCAAAATGTGAAATGATTCGGCCTTGGCGGAAATTTTAAACTGCATTCCATCACCCGTTTTACACCTTCCGCGAAAACACAGGTAGACAACAGAATGATTTACAACACAATACAGTTCCAACAGTTGTGCAAATAAAAGCCGCGTTACACCTACAGAAGGTCGAGGAAGGTTAATAGAATAATACAATAGAGATAATTCCACAGGTAATCCCGTCGCATCTATTCATAGATGTACAAATGGATGAACAAAAGGACTACGTATGAATAGATGCGACAGGATTACCTCTATTGTATATATTATTCTATTAACCCTCCTCGTCTTTGCATCTTCTCTAGGTGTTAGGCGGCTTTAATTTGCACAATCGGGCGCTCCAAGCACCAGGTTGGTGCTAGCGGGAAACCAAAGATGGTCGACCAAATCCTGACCATGACTTGGCTCGTTGGATTCGTCTATAGACGAATCCAAATACACGCATTCCTACACCTGACTAGCAGCCTTTAGTTGGGTCCCCGTCGGCTACAATGCATCCAAAATGTGAAATGATTCGGCCTTGGCGGAAATTTTAAACTGCATTCCATCACCCGTTTTACACCTTCCGCGAAAACACAGGTAGACGAAAGAGTGATTTAAGTTTACAGCACAATGCAGTTCCAACAGTTGTGCAAATAAAAGCCGCCTTACACCTAGAGAAGGTCGAGGAGGGTTAATTGAATAATACAATAGAGATAATTCCGCAGGTAATCCCGTCGCATCTATTCATAGATGTACAAATGGATGAACAAAAGGACTATGTATGAATAGATGCGACAGGATTACCTCTATTGTATATATTATTCTATTAACCCTCCTTGTCTTTGCATCTTCTCTAGATGGCCGACCAAATCCTGACCATGACTTGGCTCGTTGGATTGGTCTATATATAATACCTGGTAGAAATATATTATCGATTTTACGTCATAAAACATTCGTTAGAACTTTTATGTTTAAAAACATTGCTGGAAATAGAATGGGAACAGATTAAATAACGTAGATATATTACATCAAAATTAATATTTTACGTCAAATTAAAAGTCTGTAGGTTAAGTGGGTCACTTAACAAAAGCTATGATCAAAACATATTTCTTTGGTAAGTTTCCAATATACAGGATGTGTATACAGGAAAGTATACCGTTTGACCCCATGAGAACTACCTGCCGATTGGCTAAAATGAATATTGTGTCCAATTTTGAACCAATCAAGGAGGGTATTAATGAGATTATCTGCAAGTTTGACCATAAATAGTTTAAAGCCTGGTCATAATTGGCAATTGAAATGAACACTTCAAGTTATCAACCAATCATAAACGCTTTTAGATGACTAGTATTGTCCAGGGGGTTAAACAATACCACTAGATCGAAAAGTATGACGTATTTGGTCAAAATGCTTTAGTTGATATCTGCATCAACATTTTGTCCTCTTACTGTAGAATAACTGGCGTGTGACCATTATTTAGGACTCGGTGGCTATTTTTGTGAGCCATATAAAATGTAGTTGCGCGAAGTTGATTAAAATAACATGAAAATCACAGTTTCACCACTTTTTCATAGTAATTGACAGAACGCTTTGCAAAATTGTTCGGCAATCGTGTGATCGCTTTAAAATGTTAAACCATCTAGTGATATGGCCCATTAAGATCAGTCCCCTGAACTTACATGGATTTCTTCTTGTGGGGTTATCGGAAATCAAAGGTTTTCACAAGACCTTCTGCAGACTTTTACACAGACTTTTTACGTTGACATCCAGGCAGGACAGACCTCTGTGTGAATGATATATCATGTATATTGAGAAGAGCTGATATCTGCATACAGAGGAATGGAGGTCATACCCTGGTGGGCATATGGAATACCATTGGTAACCAAGACTGTCAATTACTGTAAAGAAAGTGGCCAAACATTTAATTTCAATTTTCATGACTTCGTGCAACTGCATTTTTGCTCGGCTCACAAAAATAACCACCTAGTCCTTATTAATGGTCACACGCCAGTGATTTTACACTTGCGGGAGGACAAGATGTAGACTCAGCTATATTAACTATAGCCCTTTGACCAAATGCCTCATACTTTATAATCTGGTGGCATTTTTCAAACCGTATACTTGATTTTGACACACCCTGTATATCGATAATCATTATTAGATATAATTCGCTGTCGAAGTTATGAAATAACCATAGCAATAGATGAATACAAGTTTTGAATAGATCGCCCTGCAAGCAGGTTGCACTCATCACCTGTGTATGTCGGGCGATATTATTATTTTAATTATACAACGAGGCGAAGCCGGGTTTTTTACGCCAAAAATAATGATGTCGCGTGTTAAACGAGATGATAGATGCACGACAGTGGCTAAAACATTACCTTTATTCTTAAACACTTCAAGTATTACCAAATTTTAGGGCTTAGAATCGATCAGTCCCGTTGTTGTTATGCACCATCGATTGGTTCAAATAGCGCGTACGAGTATCGCGTCGACACGCACGCGCTAAAGTGTGTGATATCGTGTCATATCACACGGGTAAGAACCAATAAGATTGCAAGAGCATTCTCAAGTGTTTAACAATGATCAGCATTTCTTTGACATCTATGTTTCAATGCGTAGGTACCGCGTGAACGTTGTAGTGCGAGGCGATCTATTCAAAAATTGTATTTATCTATTGCTGTGGTAGTTAATCCGATTATTACGTCACTTTGACAGCGAATACAGGAACGCCTGGAACAGGAATGTGTTGATTGCAACATAAACATCTCAAAAAAAGTAACTAACCCCCGTTAAATAATGACCATTATTCAAAACCGGGTAATTGTATTACAAATCTGAAAAATGCGTTGGAAGCAGAATTTATTTCTGCACATTTTGACACCTCATTTGTAGCAATTGACTAAATATTGACGTCACAGCGTACATTTAAATCAATGTAACCCAATATTTGAAAGTTGCAGTAAATTGTATTGATTTTGTATTCAGTGTAATGGAAGGAAATCTGTGTAATGATATCTTAGTGTTTTTGTATTGTAAAAATTTGTATGTAAGTGCAACTTTCAAATCTGGACCTCACTACATTAAATTGACCGGTGTTTTATTGTTTTCTAGGCTATCGTATCAAATGAGGTGTCAAAATGCGCAGAAATTAATTCTGCTTCAAACGCATTTTACAGATTTGTAATACAATAGCCCCTTTTTGAATAATGGCCATTATTTAAGGGGGGTAGTTACTTTTTTTTGAGATGTTTACTAGTATATAACTTGATTACTTAACTGCATAAATTCCAGTTTATTAGTCGCCGTAGACGTAGAAATAATGATGTAACAGGATAAAAAATTACTACAACGCCATAAAAGTCTTTGTTTGCCCAGATTTGGGGTAGAAAGGAGTGGGTCGGTAGGTCGATTTCTTTTTTTTTGTTGTCGTTTTTTGTCTTAGATCTGTACAGTGTTGCAGCAAACAAGTGGGGGTAACAGAAAATATATCGTCACACTGGTACGCTAATTGCCCGAGTAATTTTCTGTAATTTTGAGAACAGAGTACAAAATATGGTTCAAGCACGCATTTAAACATGTTTATTCACCAAACTTTGCACAAGAACAAATGATAATGATCCAAAAATTATTGGGTTGATTACATAACTGATGCATGCTTGAACCACATTTTGTTCTTTGTTCTCAAAATTACAAAAAAAAATAACTTCGGCAATTAGCATAGCAGACTGACAATACAACATTCAGCCTTATATTTTGTACTTGTGTTAAACTTGATGAGTGCAACCTACTTCTATTACAGGGCGATATTTTCAAAAAATTGTTTGAATCGATTGCTATGGTAGTGAATCCTGTTACATCACTTCTACGGCGAGTCAGCGGCAAATGAAAACACCCGTAAAGGCCGCCGAGTTAGAGTTCGACGTTTCAACGGCGATTTTTTTAGACAGACGCAGCAACTAAAATGTGCCAGATCGTCGCCAGCTGCGGAAAGCGATAGGAGAACAAGCTCCAAACACAGCTAATCCATTGAGCGGGAAGTATTAGACAA